>NC_056528.1:4864471-4888751 GCF_019175285.1 Sceloporus undulatus | reverse complement strand
GACTCCACTTGATGTAGCCCTGACCTAGCTAACCCTTTCCTTCCTATCCCCAGGAATATATGGACCCCATGAACGAGTACAACGCCTTGAACGAAGCCAAGCAGATGATCGCGGTGGCCGACGAGAACCAGAACCATCACTTGGAGCAGGAGGAGATCTTGAAATACAGCGAGTACTTCACCGGCAGCAAGCTCATGGACTATGCCCGGAACGTCCACGAAGAGTTCTGAGCGCGTGACGGCGTTGACCCCCGGGCTCTCAATGCACCTTCTTGCTTTCCAAAAACGAAACAAAGAGAGAAAAGAAATTACCCTTTTGCTGCTATCTCTGTGTTCTGTGTGTATACAGTGTGGTGTTTTAGACAAGGAAGCCGTCCGCACATATTTAAAGAAGAGGAAAGAAAGAGACAGCTCTCCACCCTTCAAGAGGAAGGACTCCCTAAGTTCCCGGTTCTGTCCTCATACCAACTTTGCCTGTGGGAGCTTCGGTTGCACCCTCTGAAGGCTACCATCATGTCTCTCCTTCTTCTCTTTGACTCCCGAAAGGCACTTGTATTCTCTGAGGACCACATGTCTTTTCAGGAGGTGTGGGAAGAAAGGGTTGTCGGAGTGTCATTCTCAGGGGAAGGGGGTTAATTTGGGCTTGCATTTGCAGGGAAGAGTTGCTGCCCGAGAGGCTGCGTTTCCCACAGCTATTGTCTTTGTTTTCACCCTGGGTTGGCAAGTCACTTTCTGAACAACGGAGTGATGGAGAGGTTCCATGTTACAATACAAGGCTGCCTGGAATTGGATTGATCTGGCTGCTTCACTTCTAATTTGTACGCACCTTCGCACAGTCTTGAAATGCGTTCTCATCCATGTTTCCCTCTCCATGCGCCTTTCGTTCTTTGACACCAAATTGTTTCCATTCACCTCCCCGTTGCTGTCTTAGGGCAGGGGCTGGCAACCTTTCCACACTGGTGGTCATTCCCATTTAAAAGCAAGCTACCCACTAACACCGCTCTCCTTTCTAATGCGATCAGTGCATCATAAATGTGTCTTACGTATATGGAGTCTAAAGGAAAGCATTAAATTCCTTCTAGCGTCGGCCGGCCACTGCCACAAATATGCCAGTATTATTACTCGCAGGTGTCTTCTCTCTGGTTTGATGCCCACATAGAAAATGATAGGCTATGACAGTTCTCATGCTGGCGTATGCTATGAACATGCAACATGTGTGGCAAAAAGGACAGATTGAACCCACATGGAGACTTGCATGAAGGGAGTGGGCTTCTCTGAATGCATTTCCACACTTGTAGAGTTTTGAATTGAAAGCTCTTCTCTTAGGTTAGCATTCAGGGCTTTTACCAGAGTTTGCCACATCAGGGCAAGGTGCATAGATTGCATGTTTGAATATTCCATGCAGACTGGAAAACCCCTTCCTGTGTGTTTTATGGCTAAGTCACAGGTCCTCTCCAGATCAGTCTCCACTTAGGCTGGTTGTTATGCTTTGCATTTGAAATGGTTATTCCTTTTGCCCTCTCTTCCACCACCATGGCACTCTTTCACATAGATACCACAATTCCCCCGAGAATATTGTCATGATGCATTGGTACTCAGAGAGGGTTTTGCAAAGACAAGAATGTTTAGTGGCAAGTCATATATATGGATGCTTCTGTCTCGCCCCCAGTTTCATTTTACACTTTACCTTCTTCTGCAAAAATGGCTGAACACACAGGTTTCGTAAGGAGGATTGCGGGGAGGGGAATTTGGTCTGGCTGTGTTTAAGTCTGGTATAGGTCTGCTCAACACAGAATCATTTCCCAAAGAGAAGCATTCACATATTCAACCCTCTTGTTGATTCATATAAAATGGCCCTTCAAACACATGCCTACAGCTTATGGAAATACACTCTTAACCCAGGATGCACCATTGAGCCTATTCTCACAATCTGTTAGGTATATTCTCGCCATCTCCCTCTTTTGTTTTAAAGGAAGAACATGCCCAATGACTGGGCATCTATGCTGCATCTCTGTAGAACTGCTTTCCAATGGTGCTTTTGAAAACATGGAACATTTTTGCAAGGAACGAGCATTAACCAGGTTCTGTGGCTTTGGCTACTTCCCACTCTCTTAATGAAGCCAGCGCTTGGGGAAGTTCTCTTACGGGAGCGCAACTCCCCGAATGCCTAGCCAGCATGTACTTTTTCCATGCTCAGAGGACGGAAGCTTGAAAGACGCATAGCCAGGCTTGAATGTTATTTCTGGGGCGAAGGACCAAGGCTTGTTCTTTCAAACTTTTAGCTAAAAGTTTCTGGTTCAGTTTTATCCTCCTCAATATAATGTACATACATGAAATGATGTGCGTGTGTTTTGTTTTGGTTTAAAATATCCCTCCATTTTAGTTCAGGTATAGTTGGCTTCAGATATAAAGTGGTTTGAGAAGGCATTTCTTTTTGACTGGGAGAAAGGGGAGGAATGGCAAAGACATTAAAGTTCAGGAGCCGTCTTTATACCCTGGTATTATCCAAATTAGAGTCTAGTCCATTGGTGGCGAACCTATGGCACACGTGCCAGAGGTGGCATGCAGAGCCCTCTCTGTGGACACACGTGCCATCGTCCCAACACAGAGTTCACTAGATTTTGTCACTAGAAAGCCAGAGGTACGTAGCATTGCGATAAATAAGTGGGTTTTGTGTTGCAGTTTGGGCACTCGGTCTCTAAAAGGTTTGCCATCTCTGGTAATCTCTAGTTGTGTGGTAGACCGGAGCTTCTGGGGATCCGCTGCCAGTCAGAATAGCCAGTATCAGAGGCAGTTGGTGGTTTCTGTGCTGTGAATTGGCAAATCCGCTTTGGGTTTTAGCCTGAACTTTAAAGGAGCACTCTGGGTGATGGTCTGGAAAACATGCCCTATGAGGAGAGACTTAGGGAGCTAGGTATGTTTAGTCTGGAGATGAGAAGGTTAAGAGGTGATATGATAGCCTTGTTTAAATATTGGAAGGTGAAACGTCAGGAATAAACTGCTAGAACAGTGGTGGCGAACCTATGGCACACATGCCAGAGGTGGCACTCAGAGCTCTATCTATGGGCACGTGTGCCGTCACCTAGCATAGAGTTTACCAGAGTATGCTACTGGAAAGTTGGAGGGATGTGGCACTTTGCAATAAGTAAGTGCGTTTGGGGTTGCAGTTTGGGCACTCGGTCTCTAAAAGGTTCGCCATCACTGTGCTAGAACATGGCCACATAGCCCCCAAAACCCACAAACAGCTTTCCTCTTGCCCCACTCTTTTTGAATCTCACTGTACAGCTTTTTCAAAGCTTGTCCCGAGTCCCATCTACCTGCTGGCAGATCCTTGACTCGTGGCACTGCCTTTACACAAAATGCTGATCTTGTGCCCTGCCCACATGGAGCTGACTAAGAAGCAGAAAACGGGGGCCTGCCTGGGGGAATTTCCTCAGTGCCGCAATAGGCCTCTTTGTCTTTGCCATCCATCCTCAGCAAGAGCAAACACCTTTCTGGCTCCACCAAGATGTGCAGTCGCAGGTGGCAGAGCATGAAGCCCATCTTGGGGTTTGTGGGCTTTACCTGTCTGGTGCCAATCGTTTGGGGGACGCGGTGTTCGGAGTTTGAATACCCCTTGGGGACGAAGTGCTGCAAGATGTGCCCTCCAGGTGAGTGATGCTTCAGGATCAGAGTTCATGGGGCAACTGCCAAAGGTTCAGGAAGGCAAGGCGGGTCGAGTCGAGAGCATAGTTTGAATGGTGCTGCAAGATCCAGTGCTTCTTGAATGGGACCTCAGGCTGCGCAAGAAAGTCAGAGGCAAAGACCTAGCCCTCCAGACCTTGGTGGCATGCATTTCTGGGATTCAAGTACCCACCATCCTTTGCTAGTAATTAAACTTTGGGGAACATGGCATTTTAATTCTAACATGGATGCATGCCAGTGAGCATACTAAGGCACCAGACACTCTGTAGCCTGGTATTTCATGCTCACAATGCAAGTGTTGCTATTGATAAGTGTTTTGAGTTGTTGAGGGTGGGCAAAGAACTTCTCACAGATGGGAAGCTGCATCCGCACTGTAGAAATAATCCAGGTTGGCCTTACTTTATGGCTTACCATGTGGCTTTATGGCTTACTTACATACCATGGCTCCATGCTATGGAAATCTGGGAAGTGTAGTTGGCTGTGGCACCAGAGCTCTCCACAGATGCAGCCTGTAATTCACAGTCCCATAGATCTTTTGAACCCTTATTTATGGGGACCGTTTAGAGCTTATTGAAAGAGAACATTTTGTAGATGCAACATAGAAGCTTGAATCCATGTGACGGATCTATTACGCCACCCTAAGGACCAGTGTTGGACTACAACTCTGGAGAGCGGGGTTTGAATCCTGGCTCGGCCATATAAACCCACTGGGTGATGTTGGGCAAGTCACACTTTCTCAGCCTTATAGCATTGGACTGTGAACAGTTCCAACAGTGCTACACTATGGCAGGATGACTTGTGCAGTATACCTTCCCTGGTCACTGTTACTTCGATTGCACAACTATTTTGCCAATAAATGATATAGTATATTGATTTCATTTGCTTGTTTGGAAGCACACAATGTATGAAGACTCCTAACCCCAGCCACAGTAAGCATTTATAGTGACTGGTGTGCAAATATTCTGCCTCTTCCCTGTGAATATTGTCCTCATTGCACCTCTGTTTGTTGTTGTGTGCCTTGTTGTTTTGTGTTGCGGTGACCATAAGGCAAATCTATCCCTCTGTGTGTGTGTGTGTGTGTGTGTGTGTGTGTGTGTGTGTTTGGCAAGAGTTGTTCAGAGGAGGCTTGCCATTTGCCTTCCTCTGAGGCTGAGAGAGTGTGACATGCCCAATGGATTTCGTGGCCAAGCTGGGAATTGAACCCTGGTTTCCAGAGTCGTCATCCGATTCTACATAGGGCTGAACCAGTAAGGCATTAGTTTGTCGCTTCCATGTCAGTGGGACAGTGAATCCGTTTCAGGTTTTCCAAACCTAAGACTTAAACATGGAGTGGATTCACTGCCCCACTGACTTGGAGGCACTAGGCACAGGTTTTCCAACTCAGCGTCAGACTAGGGCTGCATCCACCCTGCGGAAATAATCTGTCTTAACACTACTTTTGCTGCCATGGATGTGATGGGATTGTGGGAACTGGACAGTGATTCCTCTACATTTGCTAGAGTCAGGGCTGCAGACCTTCCAACGTTTCACAGAGGAAAATGGGGATGCATGCTGCCAAGCAATGGCAAGGTGGCAAAAGCCATGCATGAAGATCAGATGAGCCAGGAAGAGAGGATGCAGCTGTTTGCTTTTGCTTGAGCGTACTGAGAAAGGCAAGATGGAGTGCAAGCTACTTGGAATCGAGTCTGCAGAAATAAGTTGCGGACGAAGGGAGAAAGTGGGAGGAGGAGAGAGAAACTGGGACATTTTAAAAGTAGCTGGGAAAGAATAGCATGGCAGAAGCTTAACTGGAACCGTCCTGACCAAACTGGGATAGTTGCAAGGAGGATAAAATGGAAGAATGGGCTTCGCAGAGGGAAGATGGGTAATGGATCTAATATTGTGAAGTTGGAGGCTTTCATGGCTGGCATCCATAGTTTTTGGTGGGTTTTTCAGGCTACATGGCCATGTTCTAGAAGAGTTTATTCCTGATGTGTCGCCGGCATCTGTGGCTGGCATCTTCAGGGAATGCTGGCATGCAAGAGAGTGGGGCATATATACTTCTCCCTACCCAGGGCCACACATTATATATATATACCCAACTCTCTTCCATGCCAGCATTCTCTGAAGATGCCAGCCACAGATGCTGGTGAAACGTCAGGAATAAGCTCTTCTAGAACATGGCAACATTGCCTGAAAAACCCACAAGCGAGATCTAATATTTCACAGTACATAGATGCTGCAGCTCCAGAAGTGTTGCATTCCAACCTGGAGAAGTTCTTTCGCCAACTGAGCCTTCTTCCCTTTCTCAAAACCTATCTCTTTCTCCCTTGTAGGTTCGGAATTGAAGCAACGTTGTGATCATTCCCGGGAGACGGCCTGTGAGCCCTGTGAGGAGGACTACTACAACGACAGCTACACTTACTCACGGTGCAGGAGTTGCACAGTCTGCGAGAAAGGTGAGGTTCCTGACCTTAGGAGCAGGTCCTAGCAGTCAATGTGGCTTTCTCTTCACATGAAGTACTAAGCTGGGCATGCCTAGGATGCATCTACACTGTAGACATAATGCCGTTTTGCACCGCTTTAACCGCCATCCCTCCATCTTATCGAATCCTGGGATTTGGAGTATTGTGAGTTATTACCCAAACCAAATTATTATCTTATTACCTAAACCAAACTGAAACAAAATGGTCTATGACTTTTCATGTATCCCTAGATAGAGGTCTCCAAGAAGTAAAACCTTGTGAAGCACATTCGGATGCACATTGCACCTGCCTCCCAGGCTATTCGGAGACAGTCACAAGCGATGAAAAGAGTGAGTATGGTATTTGGATGAAAGGCAAGTCGGGCGATGGCCACTTGCACAATGTGCTATACTGGGCCCTTTACATTTGTTGTGGTTAAGGGTGCAGGAGCCCCGTGAAAGTAGGAAAACTAGGACTTAAAAACCCGCCCAAACACCTCTCTAGCAATTGCAATAGCATTTACATTTCTATACCACTTCATAGTGAACTCAGCACTCTCTAATCTGTAATCCAATTGCCCCCAACAAGCCGGGTCCCCATTTTACCGACATACGAAAGGATGGAAGGCTGAGTCAACCTTGGAGCCTGAGATCGAACTCACAACCTTGTGGCTGCAGTGCCAACATCTAACCACTGCGCCACCAAGGCTCTCTAGGAATCTCTATGTTCTTTAGTGCAACTCTGTGGTCAACATCTGCCAGACATTCACCATAGAATTGCACTGGAGGACTTAGAGAAGTGTTCTCTCTAGAAATCACTAGGTCCTCCAATGCAGCCTCTGGCAGATGCTGACCACAGAGCCATTCTGGAAGACCTAGAGATGCTGGAAGACATGCTGGCCATGTTGAGAGATCTTGTAGCACCTTTGAGACTGGCAGAAAGAAAGAAGTTGGCAGCATGAGCTTTCGTGGACTTGAGTCTACTTCCTCAGATGCATTTGGTGGAGAGGAAGCTATTCATGCGGCCAACTACTGTTTTTAGTCTCAAAGGTGCTACAAGATCTCTACATACTGATTCTACAGACTAACATGGCTATGTCTTTGAATTCTACTGCTGGCCATGTTGGCCAAAATAGAGCTGCTTCAGGTCACTTTGGAGGTATGCTGTTTAAATGACACATGCATCTTAAGAGGCCAGAAGCTGCGCCAAAGCTGCGCTCCAGTCCTTCGGAATGGAGCATGGCTTTGGCGTGGCTTCTGGCCTCTTAGGACACATGCATCATTTAAACAGCATACTTCCAAAGTGACCCAAAGCAGCTTTATTTTGGCCCTTTGGGCCCAAAGGGAACAGATTGGCACATGAAAAAAGAAGGCATTCAACTGAACTGAGCATGATCAATGTGCGTAATTGATGTGCATAACTGCCATGTTTCCCTCGCTCTTGTTAAAATCCTGAATGTCGTGTTGCGTCTTGTCTTTTCAGGATGTGACCCGTGTCCCGATGGTTATTTTTCCAAAGGAGGGGCAGACAAATGTCGGCATTGGAGAAAGTATGTAGTTGATATCACCTGTAGATTTGATCTGTCGAGTCAATGTGCTCCTTAAAATGCTCTACAGCGAAGCGTGGTTTCCATTATATTTGCCCCAATTGCATTTCCCCCCCCTGTAAAATAACCCACTTGTGGTTCACATTCACGAATGAACCGATTCAAAATGGACCCGCCCCAGCCGGTCGAAGTGCAAATTTAAATCGATTCCGATCCGCATCTGGATCACACTTGCGCCGAATCGACTTATTGAAAAAGATGCGGAAAAATCATTGTCAAAAAGACGTGGGTTAAATGGGTCTAGTGCATGGCGGGTTAAATGGGTCTAACGCATGGTGGGTTAAACGGGTCTAGCGCATGGTGAGTTAAATGGGTCTAGCGCATGGTGGGTTAAATGGGTCTAGTGCATGGTGGGTTAAACAGGTCTAGCGCATGGTGGGTTAAATGGGTCTAGCGCATGGTGGGTTAAACGGGTCTAGCGCATGGTGGGTTAAATGGGTCTAGCGCATGGTGGGTTAAATGGGTCTAGTGCATGGCGGGTTAAATGGGTCTAGTGCATGGCGGGTTAAACGGGTCTAGTGCTTCAGCGATTCGGATTAAGTGGGAACCAGGGTTGTTTGGATCGGTTCAAACCGAAATGTGATCCGGTTTAAAAGGTAGTGGGAATGAGATCTTTGTAAAAAGAGGCTTCTTTCTCAGAGGCTTTAACTGAGATCTGCCTCTATTATGTTCCAGAGCTTGGCTTTGGGTTCCAAAGCTGGGAAGAATCACATTTTTGGAACAGCTTGCAATTATAATCAATGGCATTTCCACCCATAAAAACCACCACCACAACAACAACAACATGAGAAATGACTTTCCACTCTTCTTTCTTCCACTTTATCTATGGTGGCAGTTGCACGGCTGAAGGGAAAAGGACTCTTCGCCCTGGGAAACAGGATGAGGATGCAATCTGCGATGACCAGTCCTCTGTACCTAAAGGGTCAACAACCATCTCACTGCCCTCCAGCCCAGTTCAGGAGACGGTTGCGCCACCGACAAAACCCAGGCCAATGGAAGCTAACTTGACCACTCACTTGAAGGAACCCAGGCCAGGTACATCTGATCCAAGTAAGAGAAAGCTCATCTCAGGACATGTCTCCAAATCCCCCCCCAAAACAAATAGGATGCTGGATGAAACAGGCCTTTGGTAAAGGCAGGATGGTCCATGCATTTGTAATTCTGATTTCTTTGTATAGTTGTGAAAGATGAAAAGAGAGCGGATAGGAAGAGACTCAACCCATTTGAAATATGGTGCTGGAGGAGAGTTCTTGGGTACGCTGGACTGCCACTGGCCATAGTATTCAGTCCCTTTGTCATAGGCTGCGTTCGCATTGTGGAAATAACCCAGTTTGACACCACTTTAACTGCCATGACTCTATGCTATCCAATGTTGGGAACTGTAGATTAGAGAGTGCCGGTGCTGCAGCAAACTACTGTACTGCTCCCAGAATTCCAGAGCACTGAGTCACAGCAATTAAAGTGGTGCACTGCAGTTCCTCGCTACAGAAATAACCCACTTTGACGCCACTTTTAATGTCGTGGCTGAGTGCTGGGATCCTCTGGGGATTGTAGTTTGTTGTGGCACCAAAGCCTCTCTGACAGAGACGGCCAAATGTCCCACCAAAGGACAATTCCATAGCAATTAAAGTGGCGTCAAACTGGATTGTTTCTGCGGTGCAGATGCAGCTTCGGTGCATAAATTCCAGGGTTGTTTGCCTCAAAGTAGTGTCTTTATGTACTTCCTCATTGATAACCTTTGCTTGTGATTGCCTGGCCACATCCTTTAGGCTGCATCCTAATGCGCAATGTTGGAGGGTGTGCTTTGGTGTGCGATCTGGAATTGTTATTTTTAAGGGAAGAGCCATTGTGGAGGCAACTATAATTGGGGACTTTCCTCTCTCTTTAGGGTTTGTAGCAGCTTTTGTCATTGGTGCGCTGCTGCTTGTTGCAGGAGGAGCATCTGCCCTTTTGCTGTTCTTATGGAAGTCCAAGAAGAAGCATCAACAGCTGGAGAGACCTGAGGTGCCGTCAGGTCTTCCACACGAGGGTAAGTCTATCGCAGGAATGAATCCACCAAACCAAAATGTTTCGTTATATATATGTTTAATTTGTGTCAACTTGTTCAGGACTTAAAATGGTGAAGGGTCTGGGAATCATGCCCTATGACTTGGGGAGCTGGGTATGTTTAGCCTGGAAAGGAGATGGTTAAGAAGTGATATGATAGCCCTGTTTAAGTATCTGATGTCATATTGAGGATGGAGCAAGCTTGTTTTCTGCTGCTCCAGAGACTAGGACCCAGAGCAATGGGTACAAGCTATACGAAAAGAGATTCTACCTTAACATTAGGAAGAACCTCCTGACAGTAAGGGCTTCTTGACAGTGGAAGATGCTCCCTTGGAGAGTGATGGAGTCTCCTCCTTTGGAGGTCTTTAGACAGAAGCTGGATGGGGATGCTTTGATTATGAGTTCCTGCATGGCAAAATGGGGTTGGACTGGATGGCCCTTGGGGTCTCTTCCAGCTCTATGATTCTGTGATTGTCAACAGAACTGGACACAGTACTTCAGATGAGATCCGACCAAAGCAGACTAGAGCGGCACTCTTACCTCCCTCGATCTGGACTCTATACTCCTGTCGATGTGGCCCAGAATTGCATTGGCATTTACCTCTGTTGAGTTCAGTTTTGTGAGTTTGGCTCCACTCCATGATCTGTCAGTGTCACTTTGAATCTTGATCCTGTCCCTTAGGGCATTGCTTACCGTTGCTAATTTGGTGTCACCTGAAAACTTTCCAAACATGTATTCTATTCCGTCATCTAAAGATGTCAAGTAACATCGGGTCCTGGACAGAACCCCCCAAGGCATCTGATTTCATCTCCAGGGATGCACTATCCTTATTGTTCCTTCCCCTTATTTTGTTTCAGATGAAAGGAGTAGCTTTCGAATCCCTATTCAGGAAGAGCAAACTGACAGCAAATCCAGCCTTGTGCAAAACTGACCTTCTCTGGGAAGAAAAATGAAATCCGATCACCCTTTACTTTGACGCCGAAAGAATGGACCTTTGGTTTGGTCCTCCGCTTGCTTGTGTCTTCCTCCTCAACCCAGTTTCCGCTTATGCTTCCCTCTTCCCTCTTCTTCTTTGTGTGTCTTGATTTCATTTTTTGGAATGGTCTCTTTTGGGGTTTTCATTGCACAGCACCTTATTTTTTTAGGTGCTTTTCAAGTACTAAATACAGAACATAGGAAGATGCACTGTGTGTATTTGAGAGGTGTTCACATTACTCAATAAAGCCAAAACATGGATGGATTGTTGTATTTCCAAATCCATGTATTCTATCTAACGGGATTTGAGCATCCACGGATTCTGGTATCCATGGGGGATTCTGGAACCAAACCCCAGTGGATACCAAGGACCAACTGTCCCAAATAACAGTCCCAAGCAAGGATTTATGACATTATAACCTCAAAAGCATCACGGGATAGATCCAAACTCAGCCATACTTGGAGTAAAACTATTGTGCAGAATCCTGTGAGTGACATATTCTGGCCATTGCCCTATGCGCCAGGTCATAGAATCATAACATGGAAGGCATTGCAAAAACCATGAAATCCAACCCCTGCCATGCAGGAGGGCACAACTAAAGCATGCTCAGGTGTCATTGGACTGTGGCTCCTATCATTATCAGACAGTATAACTCAGTGATGGTGAACCTTTTAGGGGCCGAGTGCCCAAACTGCAACCCAAAACCCACTTATTTATTGCAAAGTGCCATGTCCCTCTGGCTTGCTAGTAACAAACTCTGGCAAACTCTGTGCTGGGGTGATGGCACATGTGCCCACAGAGAGGGCTCTGAGTGCCACCTCTGGCATGCGTGCCATAGGTTCGCCATCACTGGTATAACTCATAGTGGCTGGAGATGATGGGATTTGCTGCCCAGAAACAGCTAGAGGCCCGTACCTACTTTAAACCCAAAGCACACAAGGAGCTCTAATCATATCTTACCTGGAGAAGGCCTCCCCAGGTAAGATATGATAAGAACTCTTTGAAGAAGCAAAAGACGAGTGCCAGCTAGTAGTAGTATTAGCATAGTAGTAGTATTAGCATAGTGCCATGGCGCATGCAGAGGCAGGGCCTGGTCCATCTCAGGGGGCAGTTGCAGATCCAGAGGAGAAGGCAGCAATGGCATCTCTCCTTCTTGAGTGATATGAATTAAAGCGTCGAGAGCAAAACATCAGGCAACAATCTGCTCCCCTTCGAATACAATGAGTTGCTGAGGCTGGCTGGGCAGATAAACTGCAGAACAACAGCCGCCAGACCTCTGTTCAACCCTGGCTGCATCCGCACTGCAGGAACAATCCAATTTGACACCCCTTTAACTGCCACGAGCCAGTGCTATGTGATTCTGGGGACTGTCATTTGGGGAGATGTTTAGCCCTCTCTGTTTGAAAACCCTGGAGAGAACTGGATGGCAAACTGGATAGGTGTGGGATCAGAAAGGAATAGAGCACACTTGCACAACCTGGCAGCAAGTTGGGGCCAAAATGAAGAAACCACAAGGTTGTGCGTTCAATCCCAGCTAGGGATTCAGAGTCGACTCAGACTGGCATCCCTCTGAGGTCACTAATATGAGTATCCAGTTTGTTGGGGGCACTTGACTTACACATTGCAACCGGCTTAGGGAGTGCTTAAGCGCATTGATAAGCAGTATAGAAATATACTTGCCATTGCTATTGCTCTTAGGGTGTCACCTGGTGTGGTCCGCATCCCTTGCACCTCTTGGTGATGCCACTCTAAATGCCATGCTCCAGGGCATGCAACATTTAATACAACATTCAGCTCTCCCTGCTCTGAAGCATTTTGCAAAACTGGGCATGAAGCAGGATACAAAGCTGAATCACTGACTTAAACGAAAGCAGTGTTGCACCTTACTGGAACAAGCTCTTTCTTTTTTGGATCCAAAAAAAGAAAGAGCTTTCGGATGAAAAAAGAAGAGATAAGGCGGAATCAAAACAAATCAAAGTCAACTAAGTACCCATGACCGAATTGTGGGCATGAGTTCCGCTCACCAAATGTGATTCATACCAAGAAGTGCTTCTCTATGTGAGAAAGGAAGCCGATGCCACTTGGTTTGGTGAGGTGACAGCCAGCCTTTGAAGCCTTCCTTCCTCACCTATTTGTGGGGAAAAGCTCAGCGGGTGGAAAACCTGCCTACGCAAAAGATGTGTCTGCTTCGGTGCTCTTAAAATAGGTGCCGATTTGGTTCCTCCGATGTGCCGCCTTTGATTCTATCTGCCGCAGTGACGTGGAGGGACTTTACCTGCAAGGTGCTGAGCTGCAGAATTTCTCTTCCCGTCTTGAAGAACCGAAGCCATTCCTATTGCAGGACTCAGCAGTCTTCAAAACCCAGAAGGGACTTTCTGCCAGTTGATTCGAGTTCGTGGTTTTGGCAGATTCGACCTTTCAGTGGTCTCATCTCCAGGCCAAACCCGCCACTCATAAGGCAAGGGTTGGAACCAGGTGGCCTTCCATATTTTGGTGGACTACAGTGCTGAGGTCTTGGGTGGTTTCCTATCCAGGCTGACCAACTGCACTCTCCCTTTGCTTAAGAACCATGGCATTAAGTCACATTGATGGTTTAACTTGGCATTCGGCTTCATGCCCAATTTTGTAAAACGCAGAACTGAATTTGGTATGAAATTTTGCATGTCCTGAAGCATGACTTCTAGGGACTCTTCCATATTCTCCAACAGTCCAGATTTGGGAGAAACAGTCCCAATAGAGTTTGGGTCCAGGTTATCTGAAGGACCAAGTTCTCCCTATATGATCTTGCCCATGTCCCAAGCTCCTAAAAGGGCTACTAATTCAGGTTCATCCCAGGCCCTGAGGTTTCGAGACCTAAAACCAAGGTCCAAGTAGAGCCTCTAGCAAATGCATAACCCTTCTGGAGAGTCTTTGTATGCTTCAGTAACTAATGAATTAAGAAATGTGGCTGAAGATGCCAGCCACAGATGCTGGCAAAACGTCAGGCATAAACTCTTCCAGAACATGGCCACAGAGCCCGAAAAACCCACAAAGAACTATGGATGCCGGCCATGAAAGCCTTTGACTTCAGAATGAATTAAGCTTTGCACATTGTAACAAGCTGTCTGAGCTGGAAACTTGCACATAGCCCTTTCCACATTGAGTTGCGCCCACCTACCTGGAGATGAACCATGAAATCTGGAGACTTGGAACCAGGCCCTGAGATTTGGCAAGCTTCCTAGAGAGGTTAGATTGGAGCATCCTTAGCTTTGCAAAAGCCAATGGAGACCTTTTCGTTTCAGCCGGAGTCTGACAGCTGACTGCTCATCTAGCTTTGGACTATGACTCCAGAGACTAGGCTCAGCCATATTAAACCCACTGCGTGACCTTATATCAATAGCATATACATTTCTATACCACTTATCAGTGCACTCACTCTCTAGGTGGTTTACAAACTGTAAGCCAATTGCCCCAACAAGTGGGCACTAATTTTACCAACCTACGAAAGGATAGAAGGCTGAGTGGACCTTGGAGCCTTGCCTGGGATCGAACTCACAACCTTGTGGCTGCTGTATCGGCATTTAAGCGCTGCGCCACCAGGGCAAGTCGCACTCTCTCAGCCTCAAAGGATGGCGATGTCAAACCCACTCCGATGAAACTTGCCAAGAAAAACCCTTGATAGGGTCACCATACATCGGAAATGACTTGAAGACACATAACCACTACCACCATGAATTTTAAAGCTGTATCTCATACCCGCCAACATTTTACAGATGAAAATCTTGCCCAAGATCACTCAGTGGGTTTCTGTGGCTGACTTGAACACTAGTCTCCCAACTTCGGAGTCAATGCGCAAACTACTGCACCACACTGGCGCTTTCTCCTATTGCACTCCATGCATTTGAGGAACTGGATTCGACGATTCTGATTCTAAATCGGCTGCAATGTTTAGAGTCAACAGAAGAGGGAACTGTGTTTCCCAGTTAAAGTCCCGATGTCACTGACAGATACCCTGAACTTTAAGGTAACATTACTGTAACTTACTTAGATGGCAAAAGCCACTGCCTTGGCCAAATCTTCTTCTGCTACTTGGTGATGCTTCACCCACATGTTTTAAACCCAGATCCTGGTGATTTCATTAAAGAAAGAGATAAGGTTTGTCTGGCATGTTGACTTTTTGGGATTATGACATTGCCTTCTAGATGTCCACAGACTCTCTGTTTCATGATGTGCACCAGAATCTTTCCTGGTATTGATGTAAGACCAACTGGGCGATAATGGTTGGGATCCTCTTTTTACCCCTGTTTGAAGATGGGGACAATGTTTGTGATGTGTAGTAGTCTGAAGACTGGACTCTGGGAGACCAGAGTTCAAATTCCCCGCTGGGTGAACCTGAAGCTTCAGAAGGAAGCCAATGGCAAACGTCCTTTGAATAAAGCTTGCCGCAAAAACCTTTGGAGAGGTTTGCCACCAGTCACCTTTAGAGAGATAGCATGGTATGGTGCAGTTATTCCCAAACTCTGGTTCTCTAAGTGTTTTGGACTCCAGATCCCATCAGTCTCAGCCAGTCTGGGATTCTGGGAACTGAAGCCTCAAACCCCTGGAAAGCCAGAGTTTGGGAACCACTGGTCTAGTGCTTTGAGCGTTGGACTAAGATTCAGGAGTCGGACCTGGAAATCCACCTTCAAGTAATCTGTCGCTTTATGGTGACCCCATAAATAGAAGTCTATAAAAGGATGAATAGCACAGAAGTACAGCGGACCCTTGTTATCCGCTGGGGTTTGGTTCCAAGATCCCCCGTGGATAACAAAATCCATGGATGTTCAAGTCCCATTAAATATAATGACATGGTAAAATGGTGTCCCTTATAAAAATGGAAAATCAAGGTTTGATATTTAAAATGTATACTTTTTTGGAACATTTTCAAACCATGGATGCTTGAATCCGTGTATAAAAAAATCCGTGTATAAGAAGGGCCGACTGTACTTTCCCCAGGATACTGTTAAACTATGGGACTTCCAAGATCCGGCACAGCCTTCTGGTTTGAGTGTTGGCCCACAACTTGGAGACAGTTGAGACAAAGATCACCAGACAGTGATGGTACATCTTGGCAGACGCAGCCTTTATCGCTGTTATCGGACCGGATGTCAGCAATGCTTTAAAATGTATCAAGCATGACCTTAACAAATGTCTCGGTTCTGGTTACGGTGAACTGCCATTCAATACAAAAAGTCAGATTCATCTTGAACCGGAGAGGCTTAGAAAGGGCAGCAGACCCGGCAGGGAGGCATTAACCCAGTTTCTTCTTTGCTCTGCCATTGTGGCCCAACATGGCAAAGCACATTCAACCATCTTTGATGCCCATGTTCCTGTTTTCAAAACCTTGTTCTCCAGGGCATCTCATCCACCCATGGCTCATTTGCAACATGCTCATGCATATATGTTTTGCAAAAGGGACTTTGCAAAGGGGGCAACCCTATCATGGGATCTTCTCGGCAAGATTTGTTTGGTGGGGTTGCCTTTGCCTTCCTCCAAGGTTGAGAGAATGCGATTCACCAAAGGTCACTCAGTGGGTTTCCATAGCCAAACCCTGGTCTCCAGAGTCCTAGTCCAATATCTGAACCAGCTTCAGAAGAAGGCCAGTGGCAAACGTCCCCGGAAGAAAGCTTGCCACGAAAACCTTAGGAGATGTTTGTCATCAGTCACTCTTAGGGACAGTATGGCATAGTGGTTTGAGTGCTGGACTAGGATTCAGGAGATCACAGAAACTTGGAAATCCACCTTCATGTAGTCTGCCAACCTATGGTGCCACCATGGTTGGTGCCACCAACAAACCTCTATGAAACAATGAATAGCATGGTATGAAAGTGAAAATAGATTGTGAAGTCAAAGGCTTTCATGGCTGTCATCCATAGTTTTTTGTGGGGTTTTCGGTCTATGTGGCCATGTTCTAGAACAGTGATGGCGAACCTATGGCACACGTGCCAGAGGTGGCACTCAGAACCTTCTCTGTGGGCACATGTCCCATCGTCCCAGCACAGAGTTTGCCAGAGTTTGTTACTAGAAAGCCAGAGGGACATGGCACTTTGCAATAAATAAGTGGGTTTTGGGTTGCAGTTTGGGCACTCGGCCTCAAAAAGGTTCGCCATCACTGTTCTAGAAGAGTTTATTCTTGACGTTTCGCCAGCATCTGTGGTTGGCATCTTCAGAGAATGTTGGCATAGAAGAGAGCTGGATGTCTATATACTGTGTGACATGGAATGTCCTCTTTACCCAGGATAGCACAACTTGAAGGTTCAGTCTCCAAGGAATTCCCCTCGTGGGTCAGAACTAGGTGCATACAGTTTATTTTGCAGCTACCAAGGCATGTATGACTGAGGAAACACTCCTTCTTCTCAGCAGATTTAATGCGCTGAACTCTGGGTCTATGCAGGTTGTCATCTTACAGTTGAGACTTTATGCTCTCCTGAATTTCACAGGCAGCCCCAAGATGTGTGCATTGAATTGGAGCTCACACCATGTTGTTTGTTGTGGTGTATCCTCAAGTCATTTCTGAGTTATGCAAACCTACCATGGGGATTTCTTTGCAAGATGTGCAAGATTTGTCCAGAGGGTCATTGCCTGCCTCCAAGGCCGAGAGAGTGTCACCAAGGTGACCCTGTGGGTTTCCATTGCTGAGTCGGATTCGAACTCTGGGCCTCATTCCCACTTACAAATAAATCAGTTTGCGATCCGAATCGATGGATTGATTCAACAGTGGAGTTTGGTTCCCACTACATTTGCCCTGATGGCACTTTCCCTCTGTAAAATAACCCACTTGTGGTTCACTTCCATGAATGAATTGATTCAAAATGGACCTGGTTGAAGAGCAAATTTAAATTGACTCCAATCCGCATTTGGTTCACACTTGCGCAGAATCAGCTTATCCAAAAAGACGCGGGGGGAAAATCAGCGTCAAAAAGACGCGGGTTAAATGGGTCTAGCGCATGTCCCCCCTCTCTGTGTCGCTTCAGCGATTCGGTTCAAGTGGGAACCA
The DNA here is from genome assembly GCF_019175285.1 of Sceloporus undulatus. Lineage (NCBI taxonomy): Eukaryota > Metazoa > Chordata > Lepidosauria > Squamata > Phrynosomatidae > Sceloporus > Sceloporus undulatus. The sequence goes on along the minus strand of NC_056528.1, from coordinate 4,870,981 downwards.
GGATCATTTGAACCGATTTGTGACCCGGTTTAAAAGGTCTGGATGGCCCTAGTGGTCTCTTCCAACTCTATGATTCTATAGGTGGTGGGAATCAGGCCTTGGTCAGCATGCCTTTATACTGCCCTGGCATTAACAAAAGGGTATAATGATTGGCAGAAAAAGATGCCACTGGCGCTCCTGGGTACACCGAAACCGACAACAAGCAATCCGGGTCATGGATGCGGAAAGAAAGATTGAATTAAATCTCCCTTTTTGGGATAGTTGACAGCCATTATTTGTATATGATAATCTTGTTCCCTTGGGGAGTCGGAGTGGGAAGGAGATCATAGATGGAGCATTAATATATGTGGGTTATTGGGATAATTAACTCGATAATTATATGTTAGTACTAATGGTTTTCTATTAAATCTTGGGTGCATCAGTTTTGTATGTATATGTGTGATTTTATACACACACATACAGATATGTGTGTGTATAAAATCACACATATACATACAAAACTACACACCTATATACACACACATACAAAATTGATACACCCAAGATTTAATAGAAAACCATTAGTACTAACGTATATTGAGTGTATTATCCCAATAACCCATATATTAATCCTCCTTCTACTATCTCTTTCCCACGCCCTTCGGGAACAAGACAATCATTTATTCAAAATCCCTTTCCTTTGAAGCGGAGAATCATATTAATTGTGTCTTTTATACTTTCGTACCGCTCCTGTTCTTTCGCTATTTCTATCTGTTGATTCGATTTCCTGAGCCAGTTGCCCCCTTTCTCTGGAGCCATGCACCCCATTCTCCTTTCTAATATCAAACCAAACATTATATCTTCTGAAATACAATGTTCTCTTTTATCCGTCTTCCGTTTTTGTTCGTCTTTCCATCCGGAGGCTATAACTGGTTGCATAACCTGGCCTTAGTGTCCGTTTCAGCAAATGCTCCTCATCGCTTTCCAGTCCCAGATTCTTTACATTGAAAGGCATACTAGTCAGATCTAATAGCTTTACACCAGGACCAGCCAAACCGCGCCGTGTCCCTCCAGACCAAAAAGAACCCGGAAAAACCAGGTTCTTTTAAGTAGTGTGGCGGATGCCACTAGTGCGCCATTGGCATCAGTGCCGCAAGCATGGCACTATGACGTGCAAACATGGCGCCATGCTTGCATCATGGACACGCCCCCATGTGGGTGGTGCCACTCAATAGTGGCGTCACCAACACGTTCTAGGGCTCAGGAGCATGCGCACTCCTGAGCCCTAGAATCGGCCTCATGCTGGTGCTTCCTGCCCATCTATATCAAGCCAGACTGAAATATGGGAGATCCAGGATCTAACCTCTACTGAGTCGTGAAACCCACTGGATTGTGTGAAAGGAATGTGTGAAGATGTGTGAATTGTGTGAAAGCAATGATCTCACATAGACGAGTGTGTTGATTTTGGGAGGCACACCTTTCACTCCTCCTCCTCACATGGGCAACCTAAGCCTCCCTTATGTGCATTTGGCCTTCTGTATCCACAAATTCTTTATCCATGGATTCCAGCATCCACGACTTGAAAATGTTTTTAAAATGCAGTCGACCCTTGGAATCTGTTGGGGTTTGGTTCCGGGACCCCCGACGGGTACCAAAATCTGTGGATGCTCCAGTCCCATTATATACAATGGCACGGTAAAACGGTCTCCCTTAGTTAAAAATGGCAACATCCAGGTCTGATTTTGGGAATGTATATTTTAAAAAATATTTTCAACCCATGAATGCTCGATTTTTTATCCACAGATACAGAGGGCTGACTGTATATAAATGCTCAAAAGCAAACCTTGGTTTTGCCATTTTATATCAGGGACATCATTTTACCACACCATTGTATCTAATGAGACTTGAGCATCCACGTCAAGTGGACCTATGGTATCTATGGTGAGTCCACTGGGACCAAACTCAAGTGGATACCAAGGTCTTGGTGTATTGACATTTGAAATGCCATGGGGAGTGTTAGCTTTCCAAAATGGCACTCCTTTCTCACCCGTCTTCTGCAAGAACATGGTCTCTGATCTCCTTCCCACGTCGCAGGCGGTGAGAACAACAGCCAACTTTCAAACCTTAGTGACATTTCATTGGACCTTGCGACTCCTTTTGACGTCCGGCTGATGTGAATCTTACTTTCTTGGCCATGCATATTATATTTTCCCCCACATACAGTGGTGCGCTTGATCGAGATGATGATGTGCTTACCACACGGCTTTGGTTTTCTTCTCTGACAGGAAACGATGAGGTCTTTAGAAAACATGAGAGCTGGCAAGTATTGTGAAGAGGATGGAGGGACGGGAAAACCTGTGGTGGGTTGTGTGTGGTTTGCACATTTCCTGAACATTTTCTCTCTCTCCTAGGATGATTAATACTGTGCACTATCCAAGTATAGGGCTATCCTTCCACATTAACTAGCATGGTTCCATCCCATGGGATCCTGGGATTTGTAGTTTGGTGAGGGGCTCCGAATTCTCTAGCGCACTCATTGGCGCATCGGAGCCTTCCCACTAGGAATTATTGGTGCCTTGCCAGACTATAAATCCCAAATGAACTTCCTGACAGTAAGAGCAGTTCGATAGTGGAAGACACTCCTTTGGAGAATGGTAGAGTCTCCCTCCTTGGAGATCTTTAAACAGAGGCTATCAATGGGGATGCTTTGATTGAGAGTTCCTGCATGGCAGAATGGGGTTGGACTGGATGGCCCTTAGGGTCTCTTCCAACTCTATGTTTCTATGCGTTCTTGCATGGCAGGAGAGTGGACTGGATGGCCCTTTCTCAGCCAGTTTCTTCAGAGGCGGTTTGCTGTTGCCATTCCCTGCAGCTGAGAGAGTGCGCCTTGCCCAATGTCACCCGGAGGGTTTAGGTTTCCAAACCAGGATTTGAACCCTGATTTCCAGAGTTGTAGTCCAATGCTGAAACCACTATATGATGCAGAGGGAAAAATCGATTCTCTAAATGTATGCAGATTAAGCATTTATAGTTTGCAATATAACTCTAGGAAGGTCTTTGCAGAGTGGCCCAGATGAGACGAAGCAAACTTTGCAATCGCATTAAAAGTTTGTACGAAATGCATCCGACTAAGTAGACCGAAGTCTACAAAAGCTCAAGCTGCCCATTTCTTTCTTTCACTGAGTCTCTATGCATTGATTCTGCAGACTAACATGGCTATATCTTTGCATTCTATCATTAAAAGTTAGTCGCACAAGTATGGGAATTTCCACAGCGGAGCAGAATCACCGAAGCAGATCTCCCGGCACTCAACCTTTGGACTTCCCCGGTCAACGGCTAAAATATTAGCTGGGCTGATATAATAAAGGTATTATCAGATGGGCTAATATGTTAGACATTACTAGATGGGGTAATACAATAAAGGGCTTTGCTCTCTAGCCATTGCCTTTGGCCTAGCAGATCGCCTGGAGGACCACTGGGGTTTGGTTGTGCAAGGCTGAGAAATGGCACCCATGAACTGACACCTTTGGCGCATACAAACATCTCAGAGAAAGCTTGCCTGCGTTTGCTGAATGGAACATCGACTTCCTCATTTGTCTCATTTTCCTCTTTTGCCAGTCAAAGAGAGCTATTTCGTCACACAGGAAGTGGCGCCACGTGATGCGCCACCCAAACCGACAGACCCCCCCCCCATGGTACAAAATGGGCTGAAAAGATGCCAGGCTGAAGGTGCCTGAGGAGACACCGGCGGCAGAGAGGGAGAAGGAAGACGGAGAGGAAAGGCAGATACACACAAGCAAAAAGTCAAGAAGCCATGGAAAGGAATTCGCATCCAAGGCTGGACGCCTGCCTGCTTTATTTCACAGCACTCTGGGTGTGTACGGAGCTGAGGGCTACTGCACAAGATGAGTCTCAGGCTGTCTGTTGTGCTGTGATGCCTTTAGGTAAGTTGTGGATCAGAGGATGGATGGCCTTCTGTCAATGGGGATGCTTTGACTGAGAGTTCCTGCATGGCAAAATGGGGTTGGACTGGATGGCCCTTGCAGTCTCTTCCAACTCTATGATTCTATGATCAACTTGGGACACAATTTCCTTCGCCACCTACAGCTTTTTGCTTATGCACCAGACATTGAAGGAGATGGCACTCTGAACCATTGAAGTATAAGGGTTTGAGCCTTGGATTACGGCTCTGGAGTCCAGGGCCTCATTCCCACCATCTTTTAAACTGGATCGCAAATCGGTTTGAACCAGGTTAAATGACCATGGTTCGCACTTGAACCGAATCGTGGAGGGGGCCCATGCGCTAGACCCATTTAAACCGCATCTTTTTGACGCCGATTTTTTCCACATCTTTTTGGATAAACCGATTCCGCGCAAGTGTGAACCAGATGTGGATCGGAATCGATTCAAATTTGCCCTTTGACCGGCTGGAGAGGGTCCATTTTGAATCGATTCATTCGTGGATGTGAACCACAAGTGGGTTAATTTGCAGGGAAAAACGCAATCGGGGCGAATGTAATAGGAACCAAGCTCTGCTGTTGAATCAATCCGTCAATTTGGATCGCAAACCGATTTATTTGTAAGTGGGAATGAGGCCCAGGGTTCAAATTTGACTCAGCAATGGAAAACCATTGGTGACACTCTCTCGGCCCTGGAGGAAGGCAATGGCCCTCTGGACAAATCTTGCACATCTTGCAAAGAAAACCCCATGATATGTTTGCATAACTCAGAAATGACTTGAGGATACACCACAACAAACAACAGGGTGCAATGTCCAATTCAATGCACACAACGCCTATAGTTACCAGCAAAAGCATAAAAATGTGGGCGCAAGCAAACCAATGCCCTCTGTATGTTTGGGACTACAACTCCTTTGATCCCTATGGACCATGCTAGTTGAGGATAATGGGAGCTACAGTCCTGTCTGGATAGACCTAAGTTTCCTACCTCTTGCCTAGGTTTCAAGAAGGTTTACTGATATGCTGTTGCTGCAATTGATGAGTATTTTTGGGATCCTTGGAGCTGAAGATGGCATAAACTGAAATGCAGAGCATTGTTTCAGACCACAAAAACGCCAAAGGGGCAATATAGAAAGGGAATATTATCTATGTATATGATGGATTAGTTAATAGTTGGGCACAGTTTTGAGACTGGATGTGAATAATTGGTTATGGGGTAAGATATTATATTGCATTAAGAAATGTTTTGAAAAGGAAAAGGAACCTGGCAATTCCCAGGGGACCCAGGCAAAAGCAAATTGCTGCGGCCTTTCCTAGCATATGTGTGTCATTCTTCCTTAATAACTTTTGCCTTCCTGGTGACACTCTTCTGAGTTAACTGAGATTCAGCTAGGCCTTCTGCTCTTTCAATTCAGTTTGCAACCATTAATGCAAACTGAGGACGAAGCAGGAGAAGACAAAGGAGTAACCTGGACTGTGTGTGCCAAATACGTTAGAAGGCATGCACTTTCTTTGCTCCAAAATGTCAGGTTCCAAGAGGCATGGAGGTGGGATGAGAATAACCGATGTAACAGCCATCGTTCGCCTCATCCTCATTCGTTTCATTCCATTTGCCTTTCCCTCCTTGACAGGAATGGATCCAAAATTATGTGACAAGTGCAGTGTGGGGAAATGCTGTGCGGACAGCCGGTGCCGTGAATGCCGCCCGCTCCCTAAATGCCAAGAAGGGGAGGAACTCTATTGTTCAGGTAAGCCAGGACTTGGTTCTTTTAAGTCTGGGGCTGCATCTGCACTGCAGAGATAATCCAGCTTGACGCCACTTTAACTGCAATGGTTCCATGCTATGTATGTTGGTTGTGGCACCAGAGCTCCACTCTACAGATCTACAGATCCCAGAATTCCATAGCATGGAGCTGTTTAAATGATATCTTAAGAGGCTGGAAGCTGCACCAAAGCTGCACTCCAGTCCTTATAACTGAAGCATGGCTTTGGCATGGCTTTTGGACTCTTAGGACGCATGCATCATTTAGACAGCATGCCTCCAAAGTGACCCGAAGCAGCTTTATTTTGGCCTGTCTCTTTGCACCTGTAGTTTAGTCGGGATCTAATTGTCTTGCCATTTCAACCCATTGATGCTTGTTCTGCTTCATGGAGCAGCAGAAAGCAAGGTCACACCATTTTCTACATGGCATTAAACACAGTAATGAAATACTTTGGGGTGGGACTTGGGTCTATAACTGTAACTGGGTTTTAAAAACAGCTTTCCAAGCTCTGCTGATTGCTTCTCGCTTTCTTCTCTTAGGCACTATCGACTTCAGGTATTCCTGCAGAAAGTGCCCAAATGGCACCTTCTCCGATACCAAGAGTGGCTTTTGCGTCCCTTGGGAAGAGTAAGTCCCTCTTCTGTTATGGCAAAGTCCCCACCTATTCCATCTATACTGGAAAGGCAAGTGGATCTAAACTGGTTCCCTGGAAGATAGCTCTTGTCCTAATGTTTAAATCTGTTGCAGAAACTTGATTTAAAGTAAAAGGATCCCGCAAAAGTGGGTTGTTTTTCACACGACGTTCGGGG
>NC_056528.1:4854774-4864446 GCF_019175285.1 Sceloporus undulatus | reverse complement strand
CGTTCGGGGCTCACCCAAACAGAAATGAGAACTAGGTAGTTTCCAGACGACGTTTGCATCAATGAGAAATAACGCGACATGAATCCGAATGCAAATCAACTAAACCCGTACCTTTTTACTTTCGGGAGCTTCCGAAAGTGCATTCCGTTGACTTTGCGTTCGGATTGGCGTAGCATTATTTCTCTTTGACACCAACGTCACCTGAAAAGCTACCGCTTTGTGGGTGATTTCTAACTTCTGTTGTTGGTGAACCCGATGTCATGTGAAAAAGGATGATGAGGGGCTGCCATAAACTGAGTCAGCCCTTGGTTCGTCTGGCTGTTGCCTGCGCTGACTGGCAGTGGCACTTCAAGGTTTACAGACGCGGGTTATTTCACCCCTTTCTAGAGATGTCAGGTTTGGAACCCGAGATTCTGCATGCAAAGCACTTGGTTGGTCCCAAAGCTGCAGACAAACTTTATTACAGTCTTCATGTTTAGCTCTGATCCCTCTTTCTCTCTCTCTCCTTCCTTCCTCCTTCCTAGCTGCAAGAAGCAGGACTCCAAATTCTTCAAGCAGGCAACGAAACCATAAGTGCAATGTGGCCAGTTCCACAAATGCGCTCTGCAATGTGGTAACGTTTCATTTCTATATCTATTTATATGTTGGAAATGTTATGCTTTTGCTACGGTGATGAGGGAGCCATGCAGTGAATTTGGCCTGAAGAGAGAACATTGGATCCTGAGATTGGATCCTTTCCCAGATTGTTGGCAAGAGATGCAGATGAGGAAAGCATCTTGGCAATTTTGGGTCTTCAGAGCCCTAGCTCAGACCACTGCACCCAGAAGGAGCCTAGTTAATCAGTTCTGGCTCTTTGACATAGGAGACTGCTGTTGGATGTAAAATGGTCCATCCATTCCAGCATCCTCTCCTCTACAGTGGCCACCTTCAGATGCTGTGAAGCAGGGACAAGATAGAAAGGCAATCATTATCCTCCAGTTCAGTAGAGGATGGCATCTCCAGTCTCTGCCCAGGATGGCATCATTACTATGCAGCCCCTCACTGAACCGACGGGCAGCGGGTGCTTTACATGGCCATTTAATTCTCCAAAGCCGTCCCAGCCATGCTTGCAATGCCTCTTAGGTCTATCCGCTGCAGAAATGATGCCGTTTGGCACCACTTTAACTCTCATGGCTCCATGCTGTGGATTTCTGGGAGGTGTAGTTGTGTGAGCTATTTAGCCTTCTCCGTCAGTGGGTCGGTCGCGTGGCGCGACAAACGATAAATCCCATGATTCCGTAGCACTGAGCCATGGTTGTCAAAGCAGTGTCAAGGTGCATTATTTCTGCAGTGCAGATTGGGCTTAGTAAAAGAAAGTTGTGGGAGTTTCTGGTTTCATGATGGAAGAAAGGATTGGCCGCTCTTGCCCCATAATTCCCTTTTCATGCTAGTTAAGGTTTTAAAATCATGGGGAAAGACCAGTAAGAAATAATAATTAATAATAGTTAATAATAATAATAATAATAATGGAGAATTATATCTTTTAGTGCAGAGTTGGCCTGACCCCTATATATGGGGCTCCTGAATATCCGCCGCGCATAAAAGCTATCCAACAAGCATCTTATTCCATTCGAAGGCCAAGAAGCAACGAGGAATTAGAATTTAACACTCTGGTGTAATGTTTAATCTTCCCTGACGTACGTCTTATTGATTTCTGGCATATATTAAAAGATCTCCGTTATCCTTCAGCATGGATTCTCTTGTCTGAAAATCTTTTGAAATGCTTATTTCTTTTGTGCGGAGATCTTTATAAAGGTTGCTGAGAGATTGCACACAAGCGTCTCTTCTAGGCATTTTGATTTCTTCCCGCGGCTTGTGGATCACATCCAAGGGATTATATGAGCACGTTGATCATCGAGCGTAATCTGGAGTTTTTCTCTTCTCAGATTGCTGCCATCATCCCAACAACTGGTTTTATGTCATCGCTGTATATTGTTTCCTTAGATTCCACAGTCACATCCATCTTCACTGTTCTGGCAGCAGCGGGCGTCTTGATTCTTCTTCTGATGACTATCCTCTTAATTGTTTGCGCATGTGCGCAGAAGAAGGCGACGTTCCTTTGGTGGAAGGTCAGTGTGCCGCTATAATCCTAGCTGTAGTTCTCATCCAGAGCTCCTTCCTTCCTTAAGGCAGAGCAACAAGATGTCGGTACAGCCAGCGCTCCAACATTGGAGCATTGACTCTTGTGGATTTGATTATTCAAGGTTTGATTAATATGTTCTCTCTCGGATCTCCAGCATGACTCTTGGTCAGTGTCTGCCAGAGTTGCACTGGAGGACATAGAGGTTCCTAGACGAACACTTCTCTAGGTCCTCCAGCTCAATTCCATGGTCCCTTCTGGCGATGTTGACCACAAACCTGTGTTGGAGACCTAGAGATTTGCAACTGATCATGTTGGAAATGGTTTATATTAATACAGTTAGTATAAATTCGATCAAGGTTTGTAATAGTGCTGCTCTATTCTGTTGGGTCAGACTTCACTTGGGATATGTGTCAGTTCTGGGCACACTAATTCAAAAAGGACATTGGAAACTGGGCATATCCAAAGGAGGGCAACTAAAATGGTGAAGATTGGGAACCATGTCCTATGAGGAAGTGGGGATGTAAGCCTTGGAAGAGAAGGTTAAGAGGTGATATGATAGCCCTGTTTAAATATTTGAAGGGTGTCATATTGAGGAGGGGAGCAAACTTGTTTTCTGCTGCTCCAAGACTAGGACCCAATGGAGCAATGGATGCAGCTCCAGGAAAAGAATTCAGCTCACATTAAGAGGAAACTCTGACAGTAAGAATTGTTCAACGGCGGAGTCTCCTTCTTGGAGGTTTTTAACAGAGTCTGGGTGGCCATTTGTCAGGGATGCATTGACTGAGAGTTCTGCTGGCAGAATGGGGTTGGACTGGATGTCCTTTTGGCCTCTTCCAACTCTGATTCTATAAGTAGATTCTTAAACTGTTATGGTATTCTTACTGTTTCTTCCTTTCTTCCTACAGAACCTGAATCTCCTGAGTTGCAAATCCCTTGGGTCCCACCTTCTCAGGAAGATCCTACCGCTCCAGTTCCCAGAAGAGGAAAACGGTGGCAAAAATGGCGAACCGTAGGCCTCACCTTTGCAGTTTGAAACATGGTTGACCGCTGCCAAATGCCTTCCTTGACATTGCACCTCGTGGCGACTCTTGACTGAATTGAGCCCTCTCTTAGTTTTGAGGGGTAGAGACCATGCCTTTGAGCCGGTGCTTGTACATCCAGGTTGGCCCTTTCCCATGTACCGTCATCTCTTGCTACCATTTACTCAGCACTCCAAAGACTGAGATTTGCACTGAATCTTACTGATGGGGAGAACAGAGTTTACTACTAAAGAGGATCTCAATGGAGATTTAACATGCAATGGAAATTCCAGTCTCCTCTCCTGCTGTATGAGAACAAACAACCCAAGAGAGAAAGCAAAGCTTTTGGAGAGAAGAAAGCAAGCTTGGTTATCTGGAAGGATGGAAGTGGGAGAGACATAGTTATAGACAGGACTACTGGCTTGAAGATTTATGGAACGAGAAAAAGCAGAGTTAGAATGGGATGTTGAATTGGTGGAGTCTGGGAGGAGCTGGAGATTATGGGGAACATGTCCCGATCTCATTCCTGGTTATTCAAGAATAGCTTAGCTCTCTGTTCAGGTAGCAACCTCTCTATAGGTGAGATTACGGCACCATCTTGTGCTGTTTTGAGAGAACGGCCAGTCCCTCTTGGGCTCCTTTTGGAGACGCTCTTCTGAGAAACCCGAGGGTGGTTTCGTTTTCTCCCTTCCTCCCAAGATGATGATGCGTCTGAGGTTTGCTTTCGTCACGAGAGGAAAAGCCCCACTGGCCTTAAGAAGATCACCTTTGCAGACAGAGCTAGTCTTTAGTCTTCTTTTGCAAGGCTCTTTGATTGGAAAAATAGCGTTCACTCTGCCACACCCCTCTTTCTTTCCTTTCTCCGCTGCTACGCAAATACAGAATACCCTTTCCTATGGAAATGTACGGCTGTGGGATGTGTTCACTAGCATGGCGCTTTCTCTTTCTTTGAACGGGAAACTCTTCCTTTTGCAACTGAGAAGCCATTTCAGGCGAATACATCACTTTTCCAAACACATACAGAGACAGAGCACTGTTTTTAATAAAACAAACCAAACCAATTGGAAAAGTTACTTTTTTTGAACTGCGGGTTTGTATGTACATTGCCACAGCTGCAGTGCGAATGGCCCTATGGCTAAATTGTATGGTGGCATCCTCTTGAGTAAAAATGCTTCAAACTCGGCTTAGGTGTTTTGGGCTTCAGCAGGATCCAAGACTATGGCCAAGATGGAGAGTCCAAAACACCCGGTTGTGGAAGGAAAAAGGGGGGGAAAGAAAGGCAGTTAGAATCTAGGTGGGGGGGAGTATGGCTGAGTTTGGATCTATCCCGTGATGCTTTTGAGGTTATAATGTCATAAATCCTTGCTTGGGACTGTTATTTGGGACAGTTGGTCCTTGGTATCCACTGGGGTTTGGTTCCAGAATCCCCCATGGATACCAGAATCCGTGGATGCTCAAATCCCGTTAGATAGAATACATGGATTTGGAAATACAACAATCCATCCATGTTTTGGCTTTATTGAGTAATGTGAACACCTCTCAAATACACACAGTGCATCTTCCTATGTTCTGTATTTAGTACTTGAAAAGCACCTAAAAAAATAAGGTGCTGTGCAATGAAAACCCCAAAAGAGACCGTTCCAAAAAATGAAATCAAGACACACAAAGAAGAAGAGGGAAGAGGGAAGCATAAGAGGAAACTGGGTTGAGGAGGAAGACACAAGCAAGCGGAGGACCAAACCAAAGGTCCATTCTTTCGGCGTCAAAGTAAAAGGTGATCGGATTTCATTTTTCTTCCCAGAGAAGGTCAGTTTTGCACAAGGCTGGATTTGCTGTCAGTTTGCTCTTCCTGAATAGGGATTCGAAAGCTACTCCTTTCATCTGAAACAAAATAAGGGGAAGGAACAATAAGGATAGTGCATCCCTGGAGATGAAATCAGACGCCTTGGGGGGTTCTGTCCAGGACCCGATGTTACTTGACATCTTTAGATGACAGAATAGAATACATGTTTGGAAAGTTTTCAGGTGACACCAAATTAGCAACGGTAAGCAATGCCCTAAGGGACAGGATCAAGATTCAAAGTGACACTGACAGATCATGGAGTGGAGCCAAACTCACAAAACTGAACTCAACAGAGGTAAATGCCAATGCAATTCTGGGCCACATCGACAGGAGTATAGAGTCCAGATCGAGGGAGGTAAGAGTGCCGCTCTAGTCTGCTTTGGTCGGATCTCATCTGAAGTACTGTGTCCAGTTCTGTTGACAATCACAGAATCATAGAGCTGGAAGAGACCCCAAGGGCCATCCAGTCCAACCCCATTTTGCCATGCAGGAACTCATAATCAAAGCATCCCCATCCAGCTTCTGTCTAAAGACCTCCAAAGGAGGAGACTCCATCACTCTCCAAGGGAGCATCTTCCACTGTCAAGAAGCCCTTACTGTCAGGAGGTTCTTCCTAATGTTAAGGTAGAATCTCTTTTCGTATAGCTTGTACCCATTGCTCTGGGTCCTAGTCTCTGGAGCAGCAGAAAACAAGCTTGCTCCATCCTCAATATGACATCAGATACTTAAACAGGGCTATCATATCACTTCTTAACCATCTCCTTTCCAGGCTAAACATACCCAGCTCCCCAAGTCATAGGGCATGATTCCCAGACCCTTCACCATTTTAAGTCCTGAACAAGTTGACACAAATTAAACATATATATAACGAAACATTTTGGTTTGGTGGATTCATTCCTGCGATAGACTTACCCTCGTGTGGAAGACCTGACGGCACCTCAGGTCTCTCCAGCTGTTGATGCTTCTTCTTGGACTTCCATAAGAACAGCAAAAGGGCAGATGCTCCTCCTGCAACAAGCAGCAGCGCACCAATGACAAAAGCTGCTACAAACCCTAAAGAGAGAGGAAAGTCCCCAATTATAGTTGCCTCCACAATGGCTCTTCCCTTAAAAATAACAATTCCAGATCGCACACCAAAGCACACCCTCCAACATTGCGCATTAGGATGCAGCCTAAAGGATGTGGCCAGGCAATCACAAGCAAAGGTTATCAATGAGGAAGTACATAAAGACACTACTTTGAGGCAAACAACCCTGGAATTTATGCACCGAAGCTGCATCTGCACCGCAGAAACAATCCAGTTTGACGCCACTTTAATTGCTATGGAATTGTCCTTTGGTGGGACATTTGGCCGTCTCTGTCAGAGAGGCTTTGGTGCCACAACAAACTACAATCCCCAGAGGATCCCAGCACTCAGCCACGACATTAAAAGTGGCGTCAAAGTGGGTTATTTCTGTAGCGAGGAACTGCAGTGCACCACTTTAATTGCTGTGACTCAGTGCTCTGGAATTCTGGGAGCAGTACAGTAGTTTGCTGCAGCACCGGCACTCTCTAATCTACAGTTCCCAACATTGGATAGCATAGAGTCATGGCAGTTAAAGTGGTGTCAAACTGGGTTATTTCCACAATGCGAACGCAGCCTATGACAAAGGGACTGAATACTATGGCCAGTGGCAGTCCAGCGTACCCAAGAACTCTCCTCCAGCACCATATTTCAAATGGGTTGAGTCTCTTCCTATCCGCTCTCTTTTCATCTTTCACAACTATACAAAGAAATCAGAATTACAAATGCATGGACCATCCTGCCTTTACCAAAGGCCTGTTTCATCCAGCATCCTATTTGTTTTGGGGGGGGATTTGGAGACATGTCCTGAGATGAGCTTTCTCTTACTTGGATCAGATGTACCTGGCCTGGGTTCCTTCAAGTGAGTGGTCAAGTTAGCTTCCATTGGCCTGGGTTTTGTCGGTGGCGCAACCGTCTCCTGAACTGGGCTGGAGGGCAGTGAGATGGTTGTTGACCCTTTAGGTACAGAGGACTGGTCATCGCAGATTGCATCCTCATCCTGTTTCCCAGGGCGAAGAGTCCTTTTCCCTTCAGCCGTGCAACTGCCACCATAGATAAAGTGGAAGAAAGAAGAGTGGAAAGTCATTTCTCATGTTGTTGTTGTGGTGGTGGTGGTTTTTATGGGTGGAAATGCCATTGATTATAACTGCAAGCTGTTCCAAAAATGTGATTCTTCCCAGCTTTGGAACCCAAAGCCAAGCTCTGGAACATAATAGAGGCAGATCTCAATTAAAGCCTCTGAGAAAGAAGCCTCTTTTTACAAAGATCTCATTCCCACTACCTTATAAACCGGATCACATTTCGGTTTGAACCGATCCAAACAACCCTGGTTCCCACTTAATCCGAATCGCTGAAGCACTAGACCCGTTTAACCTGCCATGCACTAGACCCATTTAACCCGCCATGCACTAGACCCATTTAACCCACCATGCGCTAGACCCATTTAACCCACCATGCGCTAGACCCGTTTAACCCACCATGCGCTAGACCCATTTAACCCACCATGCGCTAGACCTGTTTAACCCACCATGCACTAGACCCATTTAACCCACCATGCGCTAGACCCATTTAACTCACCATGCGCTAGACCCGTTTAACCCACCATGCGTTAGACCCATTTAACCCGCCATGCACTAGACCCATTTAACCCACGTCTTTTTGACAATGATTTTTCCGCATCTTTTTCAATAAGTCGATTCGGCGCAAGTGTGATCCAGATGCGGATCGGAATCGATTTAAATTTGCACTTCGACCGGCTGGGGCGGGTCCATTTTGAATCGGTTCATTCGTGAATGTGAACCACAAGTGGGTTATTTTACAGGGGGGGAAATGCAATTGGGGCAAATATAATGGAAACCACGCTTCGCTGTAGAGCATTTTAAGGAGCACATTGACTCGACAGATCAAATCTACAGGTGATATCAACTACATACTTTCTCCAATGCCGACATTTGTCTGCCCCTCCTTTGGAAAAATAACCATCGGGACACGGGTCACATCCTGAAAAGACAAGACGCAACACGACATTCAGGATTTTAACAAGAGCGAGGGAAACATGGCAGTTATGCACATCAATTACGCACATTGATCATGCTCAGTTCAGTTGAATGCCTTCTTTTTTCATGTGCCAATCTGTTCCCTTTGGGCCCAAAGGGCCAAAATAAAGCTGCTTTGGGTCACTTTGGAAGTATGCTGTTTAAATGATGCATGTGTCCTAAGAGGCCAGAAGCCACGCCAAAGCCATGCTCCATTCCGAAGGACTGGAGCGCAGCTTTGGCGCAGCTTCTGGCCTCTTAAGATGCATGTGTCATTTAAACAGCATACCTCCAAAGTGACCTGAAGCAGCTCTATTTTGGCCAACATGGCCAGCAGTAGAATTCAAAGACATAGCCATGTTAGTCTGTAGAATCAGTATGTAGAGATCTTGTAGCACCTTTGAGACTAAAAACAGTAGTTGGCCGCATGAATAGCTTCCTCTCCACCAAATGCATCTGAGGAAGTAGACTCAAGTCCACGAAAGCTCATGCTGCCAACTTCTTTCTTTCTGCCAGTCTCAAAGGTGCTACAAGATCTCTCAACATGGCCAGCATGTCTTCCAGCATCTCTAGGTCTTCCAGAATGGCTCTGTGGTCAGCATCTGCCAGAGGCTGCATTGGAAGACCTAGTGATTTCTAGAGAGAACACTTCTCTAAGTCCTCCAGTGCAATTCTATGGTGAATGTCTGGCAGATGTTGACCACAGAGTTGCACTAAAGAACATAGAGATTCCTAGAGAGCCTTGGTGGCGCAGTGGTTAGATGTTGGCACTGCAGCCACAAGGTTGTGAGTTCGATCTCAGGCTCCAAGGTTGACTCAGCCTTCCATCCTTTCGTATGTCGGTAAAATGGGGACCCGGCTTGTTGGGGGCAATTGGATTACAGATTAGAGAGTGCTGAGTTCACTATGAAGTGGTATAGAAATGTAAATGCTATTGCAATTGCTAGAGAGGTGTTTGGGCGGGTTTTTAAGTCCTAGTTTTCCTACTTTCACGGGGCTCCTGCACCCTTAACCACAACAAATGTAAAGGGCCCAGTATAGCGCATTGTGCAAGTGGCCATCGCCAGACTTGCCTTTCATCCAAATACCATACTCACTCTTTTCATCGCTTCTGACTGTCTCCGAATAGCCTGGGAGGCAGGTGCAATGTGCATCCGAATGTGCTTCACAAGGTTTTACTTCTTGGAGACCTCTATCTAGGGATACATGAAAAGTCATAGACCATTTTGTTTCAGTTTGGTTTAGGTAATAAGATAATAATTTGGTTTGGGTAATAACTCACAATACTCCAAATCCCAGGATTCGATAAGATGGAGGGATGGCGGTTAAAGCGGTGCAAAACGGCATTATGTCTACAGTGTAGATGCATCCTAGGCATGCCCAGCTTAGTACTTCATGTGAAGAGAAAGCCACATTGACTGCTAGGACCTGCTCCTAAGGTCAGGAACCTCACCTTTCTCGCAGACTGTGCAACTCCTGCACCGTGAGTAAGTGTAGCTGTCGTTGTAGTAGTCCTCCTCACAGGGCTCACAGGCCGTCTCCCGGGAATGATCACAACGTTGCTTCAATTCCGAACCTACAAGGGAGAA
>NC_056528.1:4852463-4854674 GCF_019175285.1 Sceloporus undulatus | reverse complement strand
AGTTTTGTCCTGCAGTTGTCCTACAGTTTGGTCTAGAATTTGTTCCACGTTTTGTCCCTGGTTTTAGTGGACAATTATGTGTGTGTGTGTGCGTGTGTGTGTGTGTGTATTTGGGAGGAAAGATAATAGGAAAAACACCTAAAGAGTCCATTCTTAATAGAAGTTGAGTATTTCAAACATTGAGAGCTAGGTTTGTGGAAGAGGAGGAAGGAAAATGTGGTTTGTTTTACTTAATTAGCCATTTTAAAAAGGTCAGTGGGATCCATCTTTTTAAAATGTTGCCTTCCATGTTTGTCACTTTAGGGTCTCCCAGATGTAAACTTACAAGCTTTATAAAAAGCAATTACAATAGCAATTACAATAACAGCATGCGTTGCCTGAATCTTGCAGATCATGGGCTGTAATGAAGGATGAGCCAAAAGCTGAGTATTTTTGCCTGGGATTGGAGAAGAAACCCTGAAAAGCCAAGATGTTGCCTCAGAAGACTCGGTATTTAATCTTCTTTCAGTACCATGGAACAAAGTATAGGTAAGACAGATGTCTTTGAAAGCGTCTGCAATAATACTGACACTTCTATGGTCAGAGATTCCTATATGGCCATGATTAATAATAATAATAATAATAATAATAATAATAATAATAATGTTTATTTATATCTATATTTCCCGCCTCTCCCAAGGATATGGTTCCCATATGGCCTCAAATAAGTTCTCTTTTATTTTGCCTCTCTCTAACCTCACTCTATATATTAATTTTCCAGATAAAGCTATGGCTGCATCCACACTGTTCTGGTGCCACAAGCTACAGTTCCCAGAATTCCATAGCATGGAGCCATGCCAGTTAAAGTGGTGTCAGGCCAGATTGTTTCCGCAATGTGGATGCAGCCTTGATCATTCACAGTCACTGGCTGTTCACAGAGCATACTAGTTGAATAGATTTGTGGTGACAAACTAGAGATGGGATCATTGCTCTTCCTAGAAGACCAGAAAGTACAATGTGGCCTTTGTTATTATGTAGTTAGAGGCCACCAAAAGTCACAGTGCAGGACTAATAGTAGGCTGGGGTGGGTTTAAGAACCCCTGAGTTTCTCATGGTGTAGAATATGTTACAAAAAGGGAATTGGAGATGGAGCATACTGAAGAAATACCACTTTGTAACAAACCCCGAATTTTAAAAAACATGCAGCTGAGCTGGGAATTTGCAGAACGTGCAAATGATCTGGGAACAGGAATCAATTGATGGACAATAGCTATCTATCTAGTGTACTCAGAGCTTTAAAACATTGCATTTTAGGATTACAGTTCCCAGAAACTTCCATTAGCCATTGCAGCTGGGAGTTGTGGTCCAAAGAGTAATATTTTCAATGCTAACTGGACTTGTCTGGCTCAAGACCTCTGAGAAAAATGCTTTTGGTTCATAGCTGAGGTAGACCAGTAAAATGCTGGTGTGACAGATGAGAGAGAAAAGCCCCATACAGACAGGCCAAAATAAAGCTGCTTCAGGTCACTTTGGAGGTATGCTGTTTAAATGATGTATGTGTCCTAAGATTCGGAAGCTGCGCCAAAGCTGTGCTCCAGTCCTTAGGACTGGTTCGTGGCTTTGGTGCTGCTTCCGGACTCTTAATATGCATGCATCATTTAAACAGCATACCTCCAAAGTGACCAGAAGCAGCTTTATTTTGGCCTGTCTGTATGGGGCCATAGAGAAATTAAGATTGAGAGAGAGAGATAAAGATTATAATAACTATTGTCTTTCTCCAATGTTTTTTCTCTCTCTTCAGTGGTGTGATGGCGACATCTCCTAACCAGGCAACACTTGGAGTGCAGAATTATTTAGAGGTAGGTGCTACATTTGAAATTTCTCAGATTGAATTGGGGTTGCTGCAGAATAGTAGCAATGAGAAATGGACAGAAGTCCTTCCAAAGGTAGGAGGAAAGGTGGTGTTTTAGTACCAGAGAGCTGAAAGAGTAATGTCAGACTTCCAGCCAACTTTCTGCTTGGTGTGGAAAATCCAGCATTTCCAGCAAAAATCTATTTTCTCTCTTTCTTCCTGAAACCAAGGTCTCAGGCAAAGCCAACCTGTGTTTGACCTGTGCCATCTCAAAATGGAGATGGCGGTACGACAAAAAAAATCCTTTACATACAAAGCTGGATAAATGTTAAGCTCTTAAATTCTTCTCTCAGTCATGTTGATTTTCTGTGTGCAAAAAA
>NC_056528.1:4849355-4852438 GCF_019175285.1 Sceloporus undulatus | reverse complement strand
CCTTCTTCATGGGGTGCAAGAAGACCCCAGCTGGTGTGTTTTTACAGAAGCCAAGTTTCTTA
The DNA here is from genome assembly GCF_019175285.1 of Sceloporus undulatus. Classification (NCBI taxonomy): domain Eukaryota; kingdom Metazoa; phylum Chordata; class Lepidosauria; order Squamata; family Phrynosomatidae; genus Sceloporus; species Sceloporus undulatus. The sequence continues at coordinate 4,852,376 of NC_056528.1, read as the reverse complement.
TAACAAGGAAATTGGCATGGAACAAAAAAGAGTAAAGAGGCAGTTCCAGCTTGCCAGCCTGTCCTAAAATGATGCCCCTCGAAGCCACAGAAATGATGCCCAGTGTCCAAGCCTTGCAATAGTTTCCTGGCACTATCAGTGGGAAAAACAGCTAAGAGAGTCAGCTTGCATGGGCAGGTGAAGGCACCGCCACTCAAAGGGAGGCTTCCCGTCCAAGCTATTTGTCACCCACAGAAATGCCAAGCTGATCTCCGCTACTATAAGCCAAATGGCAGAAATCCGTGAAGCCCTAGACATATTAATACCCCATCGTTTAATGGAAGACGTCAAGGATGGTGACAGGTCAAGCTCAATGCTCTTTACTCCTCCAAATGGATGACAGCTACCGGAAAGAAAAATCTGAGGACCTCAAGGAAGATACTGAAGTGAACCGAAATGTCCCAGTTTAGAAAAATAGATTAGAAATCTGGGTCAAAAGTAACAGAATGACCTTCACCAGGGAGAAAAGTAAGACACTGCATTAGGTAGAAAAATTGAAATGCATCGATATAGGATCAGGGAGTCCTGGCTTAAGGAGAGTCCATGCGAAAGGGATCTGGGAGTCCTAGTAGACCACAAGTTGAATATGCGAGAGCTAAAAAGGCCAATGCAATTTTAGGTTGTATCAATAGATGTATAGTGTCTAGATCAAAGGAAGTAACAGTGCCACTCTATTCTGCTTTGGTCAGGCTTCACCTGGAATACTTTGTCCAGTTTTGGGCACCAAAGTTCCAAAAGGATATTGAGAAGCTGGAGGGTGTCCAAAGGAGGGCCAGCAAAATGGTCAAGGGCCTGGAAATCATGAATCCCTATTAGGAACTCCTTTGGGAGCTGGGGATGTTTAGTCTGGAAAAAAGACAGTGAAGAGGTGACAAGATATTTTCTGCTGCTCCAGAGACTAGGACCCAGAGCAATGGGTGCAAGCTCCAGGGAAAGAGATTCCAGCTCAACATTAGGAGGAACCTCCTGGCAGTAAAGGCTTTCCAGGTTTCGATTTTGGTCCCGTCTTCAAGATAAATAGACCAAATCTAAAATGCTTCTGCTCTCTGGAGTTTTGGAGAATAAGCACAAATTAGTTTTGGGTTTAGAGATGTGCCTCACTTCCAAAAACATTTCATTACGTATCCGCAAATATTCCAAAATGGAAAACATGAATTTTGGAGAAAAAAGGAGACTCTATATACGAAACATCAATGAATTTTCTGTTTAGATTTTCCCATCTTCAATACAATCTCATTCTGTATATATTCCCAAATTCCAAAATCTGAAACCCAGCTCCTGCCCTGAAGGAATACATAGGATCTAAAGTTGGAAGGGACTATTAAGGGCCATATAGAGATGGAAGGGGGTCCAATAACAAGAGTTAGGAAGAGGCAAGGCAGTGCCCAGCCTTTCAAAACACTCTGCTGCCATGTTTATTTCCTCCAGTGGCCCAGCACCTCCGCCTGCCCTTCAAGGCAGGGTAGCAAGGCACAGAGAAGCACATGGCAACCACGGCCACTAGGCCAGATGCATTTGTTTGCCTTTGAAAGCATTCCGTATCCGCCCTGGAACCTGGACTCCACTCTAGAATGCAGCTGAAGCCAGTGCAACCATTGGCTATTGGTCAGTGCGTTGGATACTGGTCAGTCTGTTGGATACTGGTCAGTCCGTTAGATACTGGTCAGTACGTTGAATACTGGTCAGTGCATTGGATATTGGCCAGTACTCTTCTGGACCTTGGTCGGACCAGACCTGTTCTTGGAGGGCACTTGGCTTGGGTCTACCCAAGTTCTCAGCGCCACGATGCCAAGCGTGTGGACTTTCCTCAAAGAGCGTGGAGGGGTAAGCAGAGAGGGAGGCCTGAGGTGACCATTGAGGCCATGGCTCTGGCCAGCCATCCTTTCTCTGACTCTCATTCATCTCTTCCCTCTGCAGAGGGCCAGGAAAACTGTGGTCAAATGGTTTTCCTGCTCCATACGACCAATGGATGAGGAGGACGATGCCTGGTCTCTTCCTCTTCCAAGGTAAGTCCCCATGTCCTTCCGTCCTCCCTCCCTCCCTCCCTCCCTCCCTCCCTCCCTCCCTCCCTCTGTCTCTACTTCTTAATACCTCCAACCCTTCTTTCTGTCTCCTTCCTTCCTTCCTTCCTTCCTTCCTTCCTTCCTTCCTTCCCTCCTTCCTTCCTTCTGTCTCTACTTCCTGCTGCCTCCCTCCCTCCCTTCGTTTTTCCTTTTGGTTTGGGCAATGAGGGCTTGTATCGCTGATGTTCTCTGGGGAACTTTCTGTACAGGGCTCTGGGAAACAAAGACTTTGGGGGATCTCTTGGAGTTGTTGTTTGCTAGGGAGATGTAGATAGATCTGCTGGTGTTTTCATGGCCTCCCTCCCACTGTCTTTTAAACCCGATGGCAAGAAACCAGTTCAAATGACCCTGGTTCCCACTTAATCCGAATCGTTGGAGCCATTCTGAGAGGGGGGCATGCTCCAGATGCATTTAACCCACGTCTTTTTGACGCAAGTGTCGTGAACCACAAGCAGATCAGAATCGATTCAAATTACCCCTTCAGCCGGCTGGAACTGAATCATGTTGAATCAATTCATTTGTGAATGGGAACCACAAGCGGTTTATTTTGTTGCCAGAAAATGCGATTGGGGCAAATGTAGTGTAAACCACAATCCTATGTCGAATGGATCCAACGATTCGGGTCACACACCGATTTCTCTGTATGTGGGAATGAGGCCCATATCTCACTTTGGGAAGTGGGAAAAGGCTGAGTAGGGCTTTTAGGTTTAGGTTTCATTTTTCCTCACCTCTCTCCTGCGCTCTAAGGTCTTTTTCGGTATTTATGCTACGGCTTTACGGAAGTGATCAGAGATCCACCTGAGGATGCCACTCTTGGGGCCCCACCAGTGGGCTTTCTAGAGCACCATTCTGGCTGCATCGCTGGACAGGAAAGATGGTCAGTGGTGCTAGGGATGCTCTGAGGTTGTCACATTGAATG
>NC_056528.1:4846573-4849255 GCF_019175285.1 Sceloporus undulatus | reverse complement strand
CCCCCCCCCCAAAAAAAAAACTATGGATGCCAGCCATGAAAGCCTTCAACTTCACATCATCCAGCCTCTGCTTGAAGACTTCCAAGGAAGGAGACTCCATTACACTCCGGGGGAGTTTGTTCTACTGTCGAACAGCTCTTACTGTCAAGAAGGTCTTCCTAATGTTGAGCTGGAATCTCTTTTCCTGGAGCTTGCATCCATTGTTCCGGGTCCTGTTCTCTGGAGCAGCAGAAAACAAGCTTGCTCCCTCCTCAATATGACATCCTTTCAAATATTTAAAGAGGGCTATCATATCACCTCTTAACCTTCTCTTCTCCAGGCTAAACATACTCAGCTTCGTAAGTCTCTCCTCACAGGGCATGGTTTCCAGACCTTCATAATTTTGGTGGCATGGTAGTGGGAAAGGGATTTTGGGATTAAAATTAGTTCTACTGCACTTAGTGCCTGAGTTTGATGTTAGAAAGGTACTGCTTTGAGTTTCTCGCGAAGGAAAAGGAGGGTAGAAAGAGGGACAGGAGAATTAAATTGGATGCTGCGTCTCTTCTTTTTGTCCTTGCAGTCTCAGCGCCCGCCTGCTTACCTGCCTACCTACCCATGCGCCACCTTTTCCTCCATTAAGGCCACGTTCTCTGCTTGTGCCAGGGAGAGCAGAGTTAAAAGGAGCTGCCGCCTGCCCTCTGTGGCGCGCCAGGAGCGACACTGCTCCGAAGGGGAAGAGCAAGATGAATTTTAATGACATCTTGAAAGACTTTAAAATTTCATGTTCAACTTCAATTATTCAAGACTTTGGGAGAGCAACTTTCCAGCTTCGTGGAGGGGGAAAAATAAAAGTGGAGTGGGGAAGAGAATGGGAGACCCTCAATTTCGTTTCAGGGGTTTGGGGTACGCTGCACGGTTTGAGAAGGAACCGGATCCTGTTTTGTTCTGCTTGAGTTCAACAAGGAAGGCTTTTTAAAAGGTGCTGTCTCCTTGTAGCCAACAGCAGCGTATGACGGAGAGGAGGCAGAAAGAGATCAAAGTAACGGAGTCTTTATTTTTATTTTCTTTTTTTAAAAAGGAGGTCATGGTTGGAGGGAAAAGAGAGGAATTCCACATATTACAGGATGATGGCAACATGGGGGGCATTTCCAAGGAGGAGCAAATGATTTCTGCACATTGGTTCTGAGAAGTCGGAGGCTTTCATGATTGGCATCCATAGTTTTTTGTGCCTATTTCGGGCCATTAGGCCATGTTCAAGAAGAGTTTATCCTACAGCATGGCCTCATAGCCCAAAATACACACACAAAAAACCAATCCGTTATGACCTTTTTGTAGCAGGAAAATGTATTAGGTGTGTATAGAGCCATTGTACTCTCTATTCTCCTTTATGGGTCTGAAACATGGGTCACCTATCGCCAACACCTACGACTCCTTGAACGCTTTCATCAGCGCTGTTTACGCACAATTCTAAATATACACTGGACTGACTATGTGACCAATGTTGCTGGTCCTTGAGCAAGCAGGGATCACCAGCATTAAGGCCATACTGTTGAGGATGCAGCTGCGCTGGGCAGGACATGTTTCTAGGATGAAGGACCATCGCCTCCCCAAAACAGTATTCTATGGTGAACTCACCACGGGTCAAGAGCGTAAGAGGGGCGCCCCAAGGAAGAGATACAAGGACTCCCTGAAATAACATCTCAAGCTTGGCCAAATTGATCACCAACAATGGTCTGCCCTGGCCTCGCATCGGGAGGCATGGAGACGCACTATCCACGATGCTGCAGCCTTTTTCGAAAGCTCACGCCGAACGAGCCTCGAAGAGAAACGACAACGCAGAAAGAACCACAACCTGGAAACATCACCCAAGGAGACTTTCCACTGTGCTTTCTGCAACCAGACCTGTTTATCCCGGATTGGCCTTTTTAGTCACCAACACGCTTGTAGAAAGCGCGGGATGAGTCCTTCCTGAATCTTTGTTCGCGAAGCAAAGCCAGAGAGAGAGAGAGAGAGAGATCTAAAAGATGTACTGCTATTGACTAGTAAAAAAAATCCCTCCAGACCATCCTAATTGACACCAGATGTAAAATCTGGATGTTGGCCTGTGACTCTATCAATGTCACTTTTCTCCTCCTGTATGGTTTTTAACATCTATGCCTGATGAAAAAGACAGTGAAACTTCCAAAGCATTTTACTACTCTTACATTTTCCTTCAACCCTTCAGGCCCACGCTCATCAGGGACATTATGAGAAATTAAGATAATAGCTAGATCCAGATGGCTGGAGTGCTCCAAAATGCTAGGTTAGGAGGAAAAAATTAGGGCAGCAGGGCAGACAGCAGTAACAGGCCTTGTCAGGACACCCTGGCAGCAACCCAGCGATGCCAGATGTTGGTACAAGCCCCAAATAGTGCCAAGGCTCCTTTTGGAATTCAGCGGCACATAGCCTTTTATTCTGTATTTGGGTTGGGTGCTCATGCAAGTTGCTTGATGCAACTAACTATGTGTTATGGGAGCCAAGTGCAGCTTTGCCTCTGAAGACTACTGATCTAACCCAAGTGTTTCTAAATCTGTGGCACTTCAAATGTTTTGGACTTCAGCTCCCAGAGGTCTCAGCCAGCATGACCTATGGTCAGGAATTCTGGAAGCTGAAATCCAAAACATCTGAAGGACCAAAATTTGAGCTAATCCATCAGTCCACAAA
>NC_056528.1:4842892-4846473 GCF_019175285.1 Sceloporus undulatus | reverse complement strand
GGGAAGAAAAACACCGAAACACCTCATGGATAAGGGGCTATGTTTTTCTTGTTGTCCTTTAGAGGAAAAAGAACAAGGGCTTTTCAAATACACAAGCGATCTTGGTTTAAGAGCCGCGGTGGGAGGTCTTTTTGTCTTCGGCGAGCGCATCGTCGCAGCTACGGCTTGGGGCTGCGGCGATGGCTTTGGGGCTGTTCGTCGGGGGCTTGGCGTGGGCCATGAGCTGGCGGAAAGGCTTGGGGAACTCCTGGAAGAGGGGAAGGCTGGGTGGGAGGTTGGACTGGAGGTGGAGGGAGAGCATTTGTGAGCTGGTCAGGGGACCCCCGGCACCATTGCCATTGGGACCCAGCGCCAGTTTGGTCCCAAAGGTCTGCTGGAACCAAGTGGCGTAGGACCTGTCCTTGGAAATGCCTTCAGTGATAGGGATCAGGTTGAGTTTGCCTCTGTCGTCACTCTCCTCAGCCTTGAGGGGTCTTTCCAGGACCTCTGGCGTATGTCGGATGATGTACTGGCTCCCACTGTTGCAGACTTGGTTGCCCCGGAGGACGGCTCTCACCGACGGGCAACAGGAGAGGTTGGGCACGATGGAGATCTGTATCTGGGGCATTGGGAGTGGGTTTCGGGGGACCCCTTTGCTGGGTGCGAGGGAGAGTCCTTCAGGAGGGCCAGCTGTCTCCCCCTTGGCTTCTCCTTTGGGCACCTTCTCCAAAGCTTTGGGCGGCTGCTTCTCTGTCAAGTGGCTACCGCTGCAGCTGCTGGTGGTGTTGGTGGAATTACTGGCGCTGGTACTGGTACTGATCTCAGGTTGGGGCCGATGGTTCTGGAAAGAATGAAGGGAAGTCCTGCTCTTGGACGCCCGCGAGAGTCCAATGTCCGAGGCCGCCCCACTGTAGAGCAGCACAAAGTGGCCCTGGGTCTCCAGCGGAAGGATGCTCTGCTTCTTTTGGATCTTGGTGAAGATCTCAATCACTAGGTCTAGAAAACATGTCCATGATCAGGGCAAAACCAGACATAACCATGACAAGGCACACACACAAACGCACACTGAGAAAAAACACACTAAGAGCCAAGTTAACACACTGACCACACGCACACACTTAGGAGCAAATAAGTTGGCTTACCTCTTCTGGCTTCAATTCTGGATGTTATCTAAGCTAAATCGCCACTGATCTAGCTGGGACGCTGCGGCCTGGATGCATCCTGGGTCGAAGCCTGGCTCAGCCATCACTTATTCAAACTCAGAGATCTTCCAACTTCAAAAATTGGCTGAGTGAGGCTTCAGCTTGGGATACATCAAGGTGGCAGCATCTCGGTTAGATAGCGATTTAGTTATGATAACATCCAAGGGCATCCCGGATCCTGAACTGAAGCCGGAAACGGTAAGACAGCTTATTTGCCCAAGCAATAAGCTCCTTATACATACAGATAGACACATGCACATACATATGCATACAGGCTGATGGACAGATGCACACACTTTAAAGTCTACTAAATTCCACATGCACCCTTCAACTTGGCTTTCACTTATGGTAACCCAAAGACCACATTTACAGATGGATTGATTCAATCAAGGGAGCCATGGCTGATGACCCTTGGAGGCCTCTACTTCATAGGGTCACCATGCGCTGGACCTGCCCTGATGGCAAATAATAACTAGGTGCCAACAGGAGAAGTCATCAAAGATGACCCCTCACTTGCTCAAAGCGAGACACTTGACTACACTGGACATATCCTAGGCACCTGGCAACACATCTCAGGTCTTTGGCAAGACACACTCTGTTCCATACCTTACTAATGTTCTCTGAACAGTGATGTTTCATTTGTTACTATATGAATATAGCAAATTACTATACGAATATGGCATATTGTGCATTTGAGTTGGTCAATAAAGATACCGCTGTTTGGTGGATTTTTCAATGGATTTCCTATATGGCCAATATGGCTATGCCTGGATATTTACCAATATTAGGCCAAAATAAAGCTGCTTCGGGTCACTTTGGCGGTATGCTGTTTAAATGATGCATGCGTCCTAAGAGGCCAGAAGCTGCGCCAAAGCCATGCTCCAGTCCTATGGACTAGAGCACAACTTCTGGCCTCTTAAGATGCGTGTGTCATTTAAACAGCATACCTCCAAAGTGACCCGAAGCAGCTTTATTTTGGCCTGTCTGTTCAGGCCCTAAGCATGCCTGACAAATATTCAGCTTTGTGGAGCCCTATCCACCCAACAATTTCATTCATGCAGATGTTTGCTGATTCCCAGGTTCCAAATCCAACTAAAACTCTCATCGACTCTTTCTATACTTACCCAAGGTCTCATTCACCACCGTGGGAATGATGCCCTTCAAAGCATTACAGTTGGTGTGCAACGCAGGATTGGAATTCATCTCCAGTAGCCATACCTAATTCAAAAATAAAAACCGGGGTGGCGGGGACCCCATTAATTTCTTTAGCTTTGTCCAGAGCTGCAAAGGCCTGGTCTTTGGTATAGGAAACTAATGCTTGGGGTTAAATCCAGACACGTGGGACTGAACAGAAAGACCAAAATAAAGCTGCTTCGGGTCACTTTGGAGGTATGCTGTTCAAATGATGCATGCGTCCTAAGGGTCCGGAAGCCGCGCCAAAGCCATGCCCCAGTCCAAAGGACTGAGCGCACCTTTGGCGCAGCTTCCAGACTCTTCCGGCACATGCATCATTTAAACAGCATACCTCCAAAGTGTTCTGAAGCAGCTTTATTTTGGCCTGTCTATTCGGGCCCCATATTTTCTTTGCATGCCAAAAGCAACACTTTCCTGTCAAAAGCAGGTTCTGCCCACTATTGGCAATATAACTCTACCGTTTCAACCAAATCTGGCCCAAGGGTTGTGTAGCAAATGGCACTAGGGTGGCTGAAGCTCAGAGGAGCGGTAGATCTGCTCTGGGGTTTAGTCCAAACTTTAAAGCAGCCACCCAAGATGCCCAAACTACAGAGGGCCCTTGGTATCTGCTGGGGTTTGGTTCCAGGATCCCCTGTGGATGCCAAAATCCACAGGTCCTATTAAATACAACGGCATAGTAAAATGGTTTCCCTTATATAAGATGGCAAAATCAAGGTTTCCTCTTTGGACAGTTCCAAACCGTGGATGCTTAAATCCATGGTTAAAAAAATTGTGGATATGGAGGGCTGACTGTATTTGGAGGTAAAGGGTCAGGACCGTGCAGGGTTTGTAGCAAAACCCAAAGGGAACCCACCACCCCATTGATATTGGGGCCATCAGCTGCCATTGAATGGGATCAATCCCACCCCACACATATATTAAGCTGCAAAGACCCAAAGGCAGTCGAGTTATTAGACACCTGAGTCAAAAGATGGACTCTCTCCCTCTTTCCCAGACAGCACAAATACAACAAGAAAATGAATCACAGCTTGCTGGCCTTTCATGGCACTCCAAAGTCAATGGCCGAGGCGCCCGCTTCATTCTAACTAATGGTAGGACTGGCTTAAAATAGAATATCAGCAATCCTTCCCTTCCTGCAATGGAGGAGAGTCTGTGACCAATTTCCCGCTTGATGTGATTTATTTGTTCAAACTCAGCTTTATTCTA
>NC_056528.1:4841308-4842792 GCF_019175285.1 Sceloporus undulatus | reverse complement strand
GAAGGAGAGAGAAAGAAGGATCAGAGCTAAACATGAAGACTGTAATAAAGTTTGTCTGCAGCTTTGGGACCAACCAAGTGCTTTGCATGCAGAAGGTCTCGGGTTCCAAACCTGACATCTCTACAAAGGGGTGAAATAAACCCGAGTCTGTAAACCTTGAAGTGCCACTGCCAGTCAGCGCAGGCAACAGCCAGACGAACCAAGGTTTATGGCAGCCTCCATGATCCTTTTCACATGACATTTGGGGTTCACCCAAACAGACATTAGAAATCACCCACAAAAGCAGGTAGTTTTTCAGATGATGTTGGCGTCAACGAGAAATAACGCGACGCCAATCCGAACGCAAAGTCGACGGAACACACTTTCAGAAGCTCCCGAAAGTAAAAAGGTACGGGTTATGTCGACCATCCAGTCCAACCGCCTGCCATGCAGGAACTCACAATCAAAGCATTCCCGACAGATGGCCATCCAGCCTCTGTTTAAAGACCTCCAAAGAGGGAGACGCCACCACTCTCCGAGGGAGTGTCTTCCACCGTTGAACAACTTTTACTGTCAGGAGGTTCCTCTTAATGTTGAGGTGGAATCTCTTTTCCTGGAGCTTGCATCCATTGTTCCATGTCCTATTCTCTGGAGCAGCAGAAAACAAACTTGCTCCATCCTCAGTATGACATCCCTTCCAATATTTAAACAGGGCTATCATATCACCTCTTAACCTTCTCTTCTCCAGGCTAAACATCTCCAGCTTCCTAAGTCTTTCCTCATAAGACATGGTTTCCAGATCCTTCACCATTTTGGTCACTCTCCTCTGGACAAGCTCCATCTTGTCTACATCCTTTTGGAACTGTGGTGCCCAGAACTGGACACAGTATCCCAGGTGACCAAAACAGAATAGAGCGGCACTATTACAACCCTTGATCTAGATTTAGACTTAACTGTATTTAATATACCATTTCCAACATGATCAGTTGCAAATCTCTAGGTCCTCCAACACAGGTTTGTGGTCAACATCTGCCAGAAGGTGACCATGGAATTGAGCTGGAGGACCTAGAGAAGTGTTCTGTCTATGAATCTCTATGTCCTCCAGTGCAACCTCTGGCAGACATTGACCAGAGGATCATGTTGGAGGTCCTAGAGAGAAAATCCCAACCTTGAATAATCAAATCCACAAAAGTCAATGCTCCAACTGTGCCGCGCTGACTGTACATGGTTGCATCTTGTTCTCTGCCTTAAGGAAGGAAGGAGCTCTAGCTTTGCTTTCCCTCACAAAGGTTCCGTATCTGCTCTGGAATCTGCTTGACTCCATTCTGGAACTGGGCTGTTGGAGGCCACCGGTTGCTTTCTGTGAGTCTCCTTGGCCTGGACTCAAGGTCTCAGGCCCTCCTCCATTGACCATGCCTAGCTTCAAGGACCGCATCAAAGTGAGTGAGGGCCGAAGGGCAGAGGCCAAGCGGTGAGGGGACAGCAAGGGCGCCCCTTCTTCTTCT
>NC_056528.1:4837661-4841208 GCF_019175285.1 Sceloporus undulatus | reverse complement strand
TCATATTTGGATGCCGTTGCCTTCCTTGATCTACAGTTGATCTCCTGTTCCCTGCCTCTGCATGAATAACCCACCTTCTGTGGGAGCTTCATATTTCGTCTTCTTGCCCACCATAAATGGGAGCAAGTATATCTCAAGAAGGATGGAAAGACATTTCGACTCTACATCTGGGTCAACACTGTTTTCCATAATGGGTCTTATTTTTGCCAACTCATTTATGCACACAATGTCCTACAAGCTAGCCTGAAGAAGGAGGCTCCTCCCTCCCCAACTGTCATCTTTCGCCCTCTGAGGGAGAGAGAAGGCTGGCCCAGTACCATCAGGGGCTAGTCTGAAGAAGGAGGCTCCTCCCTCCCCAACTGTCATCTTTCGCCCTCTGAGGGAGAGAGAAGGCTGGCCCAGTACCAGCAGGGGCTAGCCTGAAGAAGGAGGCTCCTCCCTCCCCAACTGTCATCTTTCGGCCTCTGAGGGAGAGAGAAATCTGGCCCAGTACCAGCAGGGACTAGCCTGAAGAAGAAGAGCCCTCCCTCCGGTCCATCTGCCTTGGTCCAGGCCTCAGAGGGAGAGAAGAATGCTGGACCTGATTCCCTCCCCCCCCCTCACCATTCCCTTCTCCTTTTGTGTCGTGTCTTTTAGATTGTAAGCCTGTGGGCAGGGAATTGTCTGTTATCCCCTCTATTGTAAACCGCTCAGATTCCCAGTGATTGGGCGGTATATAAATAAAACCTATTATTATTATTATTATCATTACGATTGAAGAAATCTCCAGTTTAAGATTGGCCATAGGTGCTCCTTTTTTAGAATCATAGAGTTGGAAGAGACCAAAGCGGCCATCCAGTCCAACTCCATTCTGCCATGCAGGAACTCTCTATCAAAGCATCCCCAAAAGATGGCCATCGAGCCTCTGTTTAAAGCCCTCTGCCCCAAAGCATGGTAAAGTTACTTCTTTGGACTACTCCTCCCAGGATACTCTTAATCAGCATGACCAGTGGTGAAATGCTGGAAGTTGTAACACAAAGAAACATGCACTGATTTCCAAATTCAGTTGGACTAATTCACAATTTGGACTTCTGAATGTAACTAATTAGCAGGCAGAGGGGAACAGATCTTTGAAAATAAATAGAACTCTTTATTCCTGGGCAATACACGTCTGAGGCATCATTAGATGTTTGTAAAGAACGCTTTTGGCTTTTGCATCTTTTGGGTAGAGAGCCTTGCTTGGATCCGATAGCCTTGAAGTGCATGGTCACTCCATATTGGAACCTTGGTTAGACCTGGAAGAGGGAGAAAAAATACAAAACAGATTCAGTCAGGCTTCCCTTAAAACCTCAGGGAAACATCAGGGCAGTCTGCAATGCAAATCCAGGACTCTCAGAGAAAGCTCAGTTTATATGATCCTGTCATCCCAGAAAAGGGACAAAATAAGACTGCCAGCACTGAGCCTTACCTTGGCGGGGTCTGTATTCTGGTCAGACTGTGGAGAGAAAACAAAAGAGAGACAATTTAACAGCTGAGGCCTTGTGCTTTTGGCACCCTGTGCTTGTAGGAAAGTGGTTTGAGCACAACCATGGACCCTCCCCCCCCGGAAGTCACACACACCTTCTTTTCCACAATGAAGCACTCCTTTAGTGCTTCAGCCATTTCATTGCCGACATCTTCAGATCCCTCCCTGGCTTCTTGGTCAAATATCTGAACATCTTGGCATTGGTTGACCATGCTAAGGGTCCTAGGGTTGACACTGGAGGCTACCACTTGGTCCTTTTCTAACAACTTTTGCTCCGGCAGAAGGTTTCGGTGCGTGGCGGTTTGCATAGTCAGGATTGCTGCCGAAAATCTCTCTTCTTGACGGTTCTTTTCACCTTGAACCTGGGAATAATAATAATAGTAATAATAAACTATTTGTATCCCGCATTTCCTTTGCAGATCTAAACGGGTTATATACACAAAGTCAGAGAGCAGCAACTCCCGCTCATTGCAAGCTTGGCAGAAAAAGAGCCACAATGCAGAGAAAGTGACTCTGACTAGCATTCTAGTTCTCATTTGACCCCTACCTGATTAAATTTCTTCTGAAGCATGTCATACACCCACTGGAGATCCTTGAGCTTTTTTTCTTTTAATTTTAATGTGCTCTGAGTAGTCTATAAAGAGAAGAGCCCTTGAGTGAGTTATTATTTTCCCTCCACTAGCCCATACAGGACATCTCTTTGATTAGAGAGGCAGCTTAACTGTCCAGTCTTACTGGGGAGGTCTAGCTAAGATCCTAGGACAAACTTACCACAAGTAAATTCTTTTCTTTCTCACTATGCAAAAGTTTGTTCTGAAGTTCATTGAGTTCCTCCAGTACCCTTTTGTTTTCCAACATTACTTCCGACATCCGTTTCTCACATTCGTCTTTCTCAACCCTCACCTCTTGAAGTTGTTCCTGGATCCCAAGATGAAATAAACAAGATAATCTGGTCCCATTCACCTTGTTCTAGCAGAAAAGAACCACAGTGTACTAAAACACTCAATTCTTCCCCTTCTACTGTCAGCTTGCAGTACCACCAACCTGCACCCTGCTTGCACCCTTCTACCTTTAGTATATGAATTAGTTCCAAGTTGCTTGAAGTAGTTTCACAGTAACGTTGCTTTAATTCCTGCAGTGCTGCATCATGGTCCTTTTTCAATTGGTTCAATTCCTTATTGTTCTTCGTTTTCATTGCACAAATCTCTGCATTCTTTTGTCGGCACACTTCTTCGACATAGGAATTATAGGAACCTTCTAGGCCTGAGAAAGTAAAAGCCAATACATCTATTGTCCAAGCGAATGGGGATAAACCAACCCCCTATTTTGGGAGCATCTCTTCTAAGATCTTTTAAACAGAGATACCAAAGACGCAGTCTGTGCAAGTTTCATATCCCTGGATTGTGATTTCTCTCTAGAGGCATGAAAACATGCATTCGATGAAGCTCTTAACTGTTTGATGGCCAATTGCAAAACTAACCTTTGAGTTTATGGTCAAATTCTTGATGCATTCTTTTCACGTCCTCTTGTCGTTTCTGCCAAGACAAGAATGCTGGTTAGTGATGCTTATTGGAAAATGGAAGGAATTGCTTTCCTGGCCCAGGCGTCTGGGATTCCATTTCAAACATACCAGTTTTAATTTCTTCACAGTTGCCTGTTTGTTTTGTAGTTCCAAGCAGATGTTCTCTTGGTCAAACAGTAATTTTTTCTCCTTCTGTTTATACACCTGACATGAGAAAAGAAGACGTCCTTACTTGGGGGAGCAAGGGCCTCCTTCCTCACCCCACTACATTCCTGCCATACCCCTGCGAACAAGGAAGGCATTGTGCAGTCTTTGTGGGTTTTCCGGGCTATGTGGCCATGTTCTAGAAACCTGGAAACCCCACAAAAAACTATGGATGCCGGCCATGAAAGCCTATGACATTCTGCAGTCTATCTCCCCTCTCAATGCATACAAAAGGTCTTATTTGGGGGTCTTGGGGAAGCAGGACGGGGCCCCCTGAATTCAGAAGTTAACATCCAACAAGCAACAGACTTGGAAGT
>NC_056528.1:4731922-4837636 GCF_019175285.1 Sceloporus undulatus | reverse complement strand
CCAAAGCAATTGGAAACCACTCAGAAACAGAAGGTTTCTCATCTTTTCCAAAAGGATCGTGGCATGTTTTGTACAGTGCACTCTTTTTTACATCTTACTAATGCATGATGGATGCGCCATCCTTTGCACCCTGAAAGCTGCATATGACGCGGGCACTGCACATGCCTTTAAGTCGCCACCGACTTATGGAGACTCCGTGAATTTCATTGGATTTTCTTAGGCAAGGAATACTCTGAGGTAGTTTTGCCTCTGAAATACCGCCCACAGTGCCTGACATTCATTGGCAGTCTCCCATCCAAGTACCAACCAAGGCTGACCCTGCTTAGCTCCCAAGATCAGACTACTCTGGGGCAAATGCAGTTTGCTAACAATTTCTTAGGGCACAGTATGAGAGAGTTAGGCATGGCTGGATTTCATAATTTTGTCTGATTTAGCCCCTTTTGGGGGGGTCATCTTTGTATTGATTTTCTTTTAATATAATTCAATTGCAACAATTGGGGTGGAATGCAGATTTGAAAATATTTGGGAAATGATCAAAATAATAATAATAATAATAATAAAATAATAATAATAAATATTGTATTTCCTGCTTCTCCAGAGATCAAAGCGGGTTTTGCAATCAGAATTGGAGTGTTGGACTGTATGACACTGGAGACCAGGGTTTGAATCCTGTTTCCCAAGGCATCCATCCATCCCGCCCTCTTCTGCCCAGAACTCACCATGTTGGGACAGACCAGAAGCCCTTCCCAAATGCAAAAACGGCTTCTTGTCGTCGCCTAGCAACCGCCGCCCCCGCCATCATAGTCTCAACGCACTTCCGGCTTAGTGCGCCCAGGAACTTTCCTAGGCTCAGTCTAGCTGCTTGCATATATAATAACATTTGTCAGCACCTCCCAGACCCCCAGACCCTTTTAAAACCCAGTCTTTGTCATTTTGAAAAAGACTGATGGCATGAAATGTCTTTAACGGCCATCACTCCATGCTATGGAATTCTGGGAAGGTAGTTTGTTGTGGCACCAAAGCTCTCCAACAGACAAGGCTAAATGTTTCACAAAACTGCAGCTCCAAGAATTCCATAGCATGGAGCCCGGGCAGTTAAAGTGTTGGATTGTTTCTGCAGTGCAGATGCAGCCTGGGTATACTGTATTTATAATTCTACCAATTAATGATGGCATCTTCAAGTCCTTTGTGATTTATGGTGACCCTCAAGAGGGTTAGCCATCCTCTGAGGCTGAGAAGTGTGTGGGCTGCATAATTGTCCACTTTTAACCAGGGACAAAAGATAGGTGTTCTATGGCTGGTCCTGGAGCTACAAGTGACCAGCCTTGTTGCTATGCTCTGCAGTATTGAAGCTTCCAGGTTTGGTACAAGGGTTGCCCCATAGGAGGGCATTATGGCTTAATACTACAGAATCCTGGGGTTTCTAGTTTGGGGAGATATTTAGCCTTCTCGGTCAGGGAACTCTGCCCAGGGTCACCCAGTGGTTTCATGGAATATTGCGTCCAGTTCTGGGCACCAAACTCAAAAAGGGGGGGTCCAGACTAAGTGCCACCATTATAATGGGACTTGGGCGTGACAGCGCAGCAGCACACACCATCATTTTCTAATGGAAGGGGGGTCCGGACCCCAGGAACAACCCCCCCCCGGCTACATCCCTGAAGGCAACTGTGTGGTGTGTGTGTGTATAATTCAGGCAGTATTCAAAACCCCAGATGCTTGGGAGTTTCACTGTCTTCCTTCCCAACAGTTCTGTGCAATCTGGGTTTTTTTTACCCTTTTATGCAGCAAAGACTGAGCCCCCACCAACCTCCAAAAGTCCTCTTTTTTGGGGTGTGGAAAGCAAGTTTTGGGTCAAAACATATGGAAAAGAACTGCACCAAACTACCTTTGCTAAATAGTGGCCTGGGGTCTGTTTACAGCAGTGATGGCGAACCTATGGCATGCATGCCAGGGATGGCACTCAGAGCTCTCTCTGTGGCACATGTGCCATTGCCCCAAGCACAGAGTTTGCCTTTTTGTTATTAGAAAGCAGAGGGACATGGCACTTGCAATAAATAAGTGAGTTTTGGGTTGCAGTTTGGGCATTCGGCCCAAAAGGTTCACCATCACTGCTTTACAGGATCCCTGTGGACACCAAAATCCATTCATACAAAGGGATATCATCATCATCATCATCATCATCATCAAATCATATCATCATCATCAATACAGTGAACCTTGGTATCTGCTGGGGTTTGGTTCCAGAATCAAGATCAAAACCATGGGTGCTCAAGTCCCATGAATTAATAATAAGGATAATAATGATAATACAGTGGGCCCTGGGTACTGCTATACTAAACTACAAATGCTCAAGTCCCATGGCATGCAATGGCCTAAGGAAAAGGCGCCATATATATATATATATATATATATAAATATATAATTGGCAAAATCAAGGTCTGCTTTTTGGAACTCGTATCCCTTGAAATATTTCAAGCCGTGGTTGAATGCATGGATGAAGAGGCCCAAGTGTCCTCTCAAAGGACCCCCCGAAAGGACCGAGGGGTGGCTGGTTACTTACTCAAGGGTCTCGGTTGTCTCAATCCATCCTCCTCCCCCTCATGTGTTTCTGCCCATCTTCATCCAGGAGAGAGAGCCAGTGGAACTGGAAAGGCAGAAATAAATGTAGCTCCCGTCCTTTGCTTGCCAAGGAGAAGAAACAGTCCTGGGATTCCCAGGAGAGAGAAGGAAAGCAGTGTCCCTCCTCCTTGGCTCTCTCCTGGGGGAGTTGCGCAGGGATCACAACACTGGGATGAAGGATGCCAGCAAAGTGTGGTTGTGTTACCTGCCTTGCAAGGCTGTGAATTGGATCAAGTTGGGTGATGACTCTGGGAGACCTGGGTTCGAATCTACTCCCATGCAACAGCCAAAGGGGAAGGGTGTGGAAAGGAGGAGGAGCCAGAAAAAAATGTATATATATGGTACTAGGTGAGAAAGTGGAGTTTTAGAAGGTTTGAAAAGAAAACACAGCAAGTCCATTGGAGACCACAATGTAACCTATTTAACATAAGAGTTTATTATTATAAAATTCATAAAACAAATGTCAGTTATAACTGCTGTAACAAGGGGCTAGCAGTGAGTAACACTAAACATTAAATGTTACACTGCTACTAACCATACATATGCAATAATAATAACAACCTAAAAGAATATAAAGTAATGCAATACTTCAAATGGTAATAGGCTTCCTGGGTTCTGCTGCCTCCTCCTCCAGTCTCTGCTGGTTTTACTGGCCTTGTCCCGCTGGGAGCTGGTTCTACCATTCTCTGGAGATGGCCAGGTGAAGGAAGGAAGGAAGGAAGGAAGGAAGGAAGGAAGGAAGGAAGGGACATTTCCTCCTGACACTGGAGCTGCCTGGACAGAGAGGAGTGTGCTACCAGTCTGTTCCTTGGACTCCTCCACAGGAAAGGGATGGGGATGGAGGGAGAGGAAAGAGAAGGAGAGGAGAGGAGGGGAAGGAAAGGGAAGAAGGGAAGGGGGAATGGAGAAGAAGGAGGAAGAAAAAGGGAAGGAAGAGAAAAAGGGAAAGAAGAGGAGAGGGAGGAGGAAAAGAGTAGGAAGAAGGAAGAGGGAAGGCAGTAGGAAGGAAGGAGATAGAAGAAAGAGAAGAGGAAGAAAGGAAGGAAGACGAAGCATATGAGAAGAAGGGAGGAGTGAGGGAGGAGGGGGAGAGGAAGAGTAGTTTAGCAAGTAAGGAGTCTGGAGAGAAAGGAAAAAAATAAAGAGGGAAGAAAGAAGAAAAAAGAAGAAGCAGGACGACTATAAGGAAGGACAAGTCGGGATGTAGACAACGGAGGGATAGAGAGTAGAAGAGCGAGCATATGAAGGCGTGGGATGACAAGGGCCGCTCATAACGGTTTTGACTATCCGAACAAATCACTATAAGCAAAGCAAGCTTATATTTCCTCAGAAGAATAAGAGGCTTACTTGAACCATTCCACATTAAAGGAATTGCAGAATCTATCATGCATCTAGAGATAGCGCCCCCCCTGGCCCCTCCTCCCTCCCCTTCTCTGCCCGGGAAATCTCAATCAAAGCATCCCCAACAGATGGGGCATCCAGCCTCTAAGGACGAGATTCCACTAGAATCTGCCAGGAAGAGTGTGTTCCTCTGCGAAACAGCCCTTCTCTCAGGAAGTCCCTCTAATTTGAGGTGGAAATCTCTTTCCATGTAGTTTTCCTCCACTGCTCCATTGGGTCCTAGTCTCTGAAGCAGCAGAAAATAAGCTTCCTTCCTCCTCAATGTGACATTCCTTCAAATGCTTAAATAGGATTATCATACACCTCTTAACCTTCCTTCTCCAGGCTAAAGACATATAAGTCTCTCATTCAGCCATGTGTCCCCCATAATCCTATATCTGTGCATTTCATATTGTTGCCCTAAGTGCACTACCTTACATTTCTCCCTGTTGAATTTCATTTTCTTAGCTTTGGCCACTTTCTAGTCGTTCAGGTCATTTTGAATTTCGATCCTGTCCCTGGAGTATAGCTATTCCTCCTAATTTGATAAGTAGCCACTAATTCTGTCATCCAAGTCATGATAAAGGACCTTACCACACTGGGTCAGAAGTAGGGTCAGTTCGCATTGCGATGCGTATTCACGTCATATCGCATCGTTCATATCACACTCGCGCTCTCTGAATTACACTTTGCCAATGGTATTCGCGTCATATCGCATCGTTCATTCACACTCGCGCTCTCTGAATACACTTTGCCAATGCGTATTCGCGTCATATGCATAGTTCATTCACACTTGCGCTCTCTGAATACATTTTGCAATGGCGTATTCGCGTCATATCGCATCGTTCATTCACACCTGGGCGCCTTCCGGATCGAGGCCTTGCGCATCAGCCAATGCGTATTCAGGCAAAGCGAGGCAAGTGCAGATTGGATCACCACACCAGCCCAATACAATGTGTGTTGGCTGATGCGCATGGCAGCTTTGCGCAGCTCTGTGGGGCTCTGAACGGGGCGCAACTTTTTAACTTCCAGGGGTGAAGAATGAGGTCACTGTTTGCGTGGTATATCGTGAGATTTACTGCTTTAGCACTTAACGAAAGGGGTATGCACCGTCTGTATATGTTTTGTGTGGTGTGTGTATATATATAATATATATAATATATGCACACACATAAATACAAATACTTACATATATATATAATACACATAGTGGTACAACCAAAAGTGTATGCCTTTTTTATGTGTACACACACATTTGTCTGTATGAAGAGTTATATATATATAAATATATAATACAAACACAAGCACACACACATATAAAATACAACTTGTTGGACTTAAGGCTGCGCACCAGGTCCAGCCTCAGAAGCAGGATGCCAAGATATCAATTGTGTCCCTGCAGGAGAGAGGGGGGCAGAAAGAGTAATTGTTCAGGGCTGGTTTGTACCCCAGCCCCACTGGCACCCTGCCCCAGCAACTACCTTGGAACCAGGCATTTTTGGGAATTCCTGTTGGTCTCCTGCTCTTTGGGTTGGAATTGGCTGACACATGATGTTGGACAGGGTCCACCAATAGTACTGCAGCCAGTGTTTCAGGTCCTGGCATTACTGAGGTCTGCTACAATGGCTTTGATTCCACTGAGCGCCTTCACCTGAGGAGAGAAGCAGGTTTCTGGTAAACAACCAGAAGGAGGAGTCACCCGCAATGGGAAACTACCTTGGGTTTCCTACCTTGCAGATGAGCCATGGAAGATCAGACCCTTACCTTGGCCAGAGGCAGATCCTCGCTGCCCTGCATCTGATATTCATACGCTTTGGCATGAACTCATTCAGGCAGGTGCCATGTTGCACTTAGGAGAACCAATACAGCATACATAACCTCCATTGCAGGCCCTAGAGAAAGGGAAGGCGAGCCAAGGCATCCCTGCCAGACTCCCAGCCCCCCAGGAGGGAACATGGGGCACATCCTGGGAGGAGGGATTCTGTTACCTTCTCTGAGTTCAGGAAATGCTCCAGAATAGGTCCAATGCTTAGATGCAACGGCGTCAGCAAACTTGCATTTCTCTTCTTTGGATAATTCAGGAAACGTCGGCACAGCAGATGTAAGACTTGGACTGTCTGTTGGAAGAAGAAAAACAGCAGGGAAAAGGAGGTGACTCCCATTTGCTGCCGTATGTGACAAGCCTTAGGAACGTGTCCTGCCTTCCTATCAGGCCTGCCCTTTAATGTGGATTTTGAGTGGATAACTTTAAAACAGGGGGGGGGGGGACCTATTGTCTCTCAAAGGTTTCAATACTCATTTCGGTTTTCCACGCTACTTTGGTCTCAGAAAGACAAGGTGCATAAGATTTCCCAGATCATTATATTAGGAAGCCACTGCAGAGGACTTGGATGAAGTATAAAAATAACTGTTTCCGGGAATCCCAAAGTGGGTGTCCAGCCCAGAGCAGAGGACCCTGGAAGTACACCAAAGGGAACAGCCGCTGCTAAAGCCTCAGAGAAGGAGGCCGGGCCTGACAAGAGTCTTGGGAGGTGTGCTGTCCTCCCTGGGGCAATGATCCGGGGCAAGATCCGGAGAGGCTGAAAGGACTGAACCAATGACACTGCAAAAGCACAGACCTCAGAATATCATAAGTGATTTAAGAGGCATTGGGTAGAAGTTGAAAGATTGTAAAGACAATTACAACTAAATGAGGGGGTACAGACAAGTGAAATAAGTAAATGTTTCTTTAAAGTCTCCTTGGGCCCATACAGACAGGCCAAAATAAAGCTGCTTCGGTTCACTTTGGAGGTATGCTGTTTAAATGAAGCATGTGTCCTAAGAGGCCAGAAGCTGCAGCAAACCCATGCCCATTCCTAAGGACTGAGTACAACTTTGGTGCGGCTTCTGGCCTCTCAGACGCATGCATCATTTAACAGTATACTTCCAAAGTGACCTGAAGCAGCTTTATTTTGGCCTGTCTGTACAGGGCCCTTTCTTTCCTTACCGGGCAACAGTTAAGTTGACGTTCATGAAATGTCTGATCATCAGAGGTTCTCCACCTGAGGTTCTGAGACCCTGAAATGGAGCAGGAAAAGACCATGAAACAAAACAGGATGAAGCTACAGAAAGGCTGCTTGACACTGTCATGCGCCAGTCATTCAGCCATTTGGACGTACCTGCCTGAACTGGCCTAGGATCACCTCCGCGGGACAGCAAACCGGCCCTCTGAATCCATATAAACAAACAAGTGGGGGGGGGTGAGAGAAGTAAGGACAGAAAATGGGGTGCAAGGGGATGTTCTTGGGTGGCCCTTTTTGTTACCCATGAGTTGAGTCTTCAGAGTTCTTTAGGCTGGAAAATAAAACACAGAGATATAGGATTATGGGTGTTCACCTGTATGCATGTGTTAAAGGGGATTCGAGGAGTCCAAGTAGATCACAAGTTGACATGAGTCACAGTGTGATGCGGCAGCTAAAAAGGCCAATGCGATTTTAGGCTGCATCAATAAAGGTATAGTGTCTCGATCAAGAGAATTAAAAATGCCACTCTATTCTGCTCTGGTCAGACCCACCTAGAATTTGGTCCAGTTCTGGGCACCACAATTCAAAAAGATGTTGAGAAACTGGAACCCTGAGTCCAAAGGAGGAGACTAAAATGGTAACGGGTCTGGAAACCATGAAGCCTATGTACAACGTAAGAGGGAGCTGGGTATGTTAGCCTGGAGAAAAGAAGGTTAAGAGGGTGATATGATAGCCCTGTTTAAATATTTGAAGGGACAGACTTTGGATAGAAAAAGGAGAGGGGTGGAATGACTCTTTAATTACCATCAAAGAGGAAGGGTCTCTGCTGCAAGTGTCTGAGGGATGCCTCCTCTACATCCGTCACTTGTGGTTGTGGCCAACATGAAACAGGACAGGAAAAGATGATGATGATAGATGATGATGATGATGATATGATGATGGTGAGGTGATATGATGAATGATGATGATGATGAATGATAGATTATTATATCTTTCATCACAGTAGGAGAAAAGAGGAAATGAAGGAAGAAGGATAGAAAAGAAAGAGGGAAGGAAGGAAGGAAGGAAAAGACCATGAAATAACTGGGCAAGGTGATGCTGCGGGACAATAAGGATACCTGTCAGAAGCAGGCCAGGATTAGGTTCTGTCTGTGCAAACATGCATTATGGCTGCACAAAACCCTATAATTAAGAAAAGTGAAAGAGAATCATGGTGGCCTCTCCCCCCCAGTTTTGCCATTTGTTATCCATGAGTCCAAGAGTTATTCACCTTCTCTCATCTTTTCCTTTCCTGCGGCTTCCTTCTCTTCATCAGTTCTCCTATCAAAGGAAAAGAAGAGTTTGTAATAATCCCCAATAAAGAGAAAAGAGGGTGGGGGAAGGACACTATTAATTACCATCAAAGAGAGAGCTTTCTGCCATAACAAATCAGGGATCCCCTCCAAACTGACAGACAGGAATATGATATTCATCATCATCATCACACCATCACCATCATCATCCTCTCAGTCCCAGTAGGAAAAAGAGGAAAGAAGGAAGGAAGGGAAAGGAAGGGAGAGAAGGGAAGGGGGAAACAATGGAAGGGAAAAGGGAAAGAAAATAAGGAAGGAAGGAAAGACAGAAAAACAAAGGAAGAAGAGAAGAAAGAAAGACAGCAAAGACCATGGAAAAACTGGCTGGTCATTCGGTCCCCATCCAGTCCCAACTGAAAAGACCTTACATGTCTGATCGGGCCCAAGGTCAGCTTCTGCAGGGCAAGCAGTATTCTGATTCCTACAAAGAAAGAGAGAAGTGAAGGACAGACCATGGGCCACAACGGGTGATCTTGGAGTGGCCCTGAGCCTAAAAAGAACATTCCCTAAGAATGGGAAGAAGGAAGATGCGTCTTCCCCCAGTTCTGCCCTTTTGTTTCATGAGTTGAAATGTTATTCACTGCTATCCTATTAAAGATAAAAGAAGAATAATTTGGACAGAATTGGGCAGAAAAGGTGAGGAAATGCCTTTCTTTCGTTACCTAAAGAAAATCATCCGGGATGCAAGCAAAGCCAGGATCTCTTCCTCATCATACTGATCTTGACTTCTGCAAGACTTAGAGAGGGAAAGGAAGGATATAAGTATTATTTATGATAATGATATTATTATATTGCCAACAGACAAACCATTCTTGCCCATAAAGAAACACTGGTGAATATTTGCCCACAGAGAAACCATACTTCTCCATAGAGAATCATTGGGCAACATTCAATCACTCGGGAACACTGCCCATAAAGAAACCATAACTTGCCCATAGAGATCATGGGAGGTATTTTCCATAGGGAAACCATACTTGGCCGCCGACGAGAAATCATTGAAGAGTACTTCCTATGGGCAAGTATTTTGTAATGGTTCTCTGTGGAAGACATGGTTTCTCTCTGGGCAAATACAGTACACTCATTTGTTTAGTATGTCCACAAGAAGAAAAATGAAGGAAGGTAAGAAAGAAAGACAGACAGAAAGACAGGCAGCAAGTGAGCAAGGAAGGAAACGGGGCCTTACTCTGACGATCGTCCTAGTCCTTTCGTTGCTTTACGCATGGCAACACACCAATGGAGCATTTCCTGGTGGCCTGAAGCAAAGGAGACAGGCAATGAAGGAGAGCCAGTGGAGAAGAAGAAGGGGCCCGGCTGTCCTCCCACCACTTGGCCTCTGCCCTTTGGCCCTCACTCCACTCTGACGAAGAAGCC
This sequence comes from Sceloporus undulatus, assembly GCF_019175285.1. Taxonomy (NCBI): domain Eukaryota; kingdom Metazoa; phylum Chordata; class Lepidosauria; order Squamata; family Phrynosomatidae; genus Sceloporus; species Sceloporus undulatus. Next base: position 4,827,912 of record NC_056528.1, on the reverse strand, counting down.
TTGGAGTCAGGCTTGGTCTGTGTAGGAGGCTTCCTAGTTTCCCGAAGGCCTGGAAGCAAAGAAAAGAGACGATGAAGGAGAGCCAGGGGAGAAGAAGAAGGGGCGCCCTTCTGTCCCTCACCGCTTGGCCTCTGCCCTTCGGCCCTCACTCACTTTGATGGCGGTCCTTGAAGCTAGGCAATGGTCAATGGAGGAAGGGCGGAGACCTTGAGTCCAGGCCAAGGAGACTCACAGAAAGCAACCGGTGGCCTCAACAGCCCAGTTCCAGAATGGAGTCAAGCAGATTCCAGAGCAATACGGAACTTTGGAGGGAAAGCAAAGCTAGAGTCCTTCCTTCCTTAAGGCAGAGAACAAGATGCAACCATGTACAGTCAGCGCGGCACAGTTGGAGCATTGACTTTGTGGATTTGAATTCAAGGTTGGGATTTTCCTCTCTAGGACCTCCAACATGATCCTCTGGTCAATGTCTGCCAGAGGTTGCACTGGAGGACATAGAGATTCATAGACAGAACACTTCTCTAGGTCCTCCAGCTCAATTCCATGGTCCACCCTCTGGCAGATGTTGACCACAAACCGTGTTGGAGGACCTAGAGATTTGCAACTGATCATGTTGGAAATGGTATATTAAATACAGTTAAGTCTAAATCTAGATCAAGGGTTGTATAGTGCCGCTCTATTCTGTTTTTGGTCACCTGGGATACTGTGTCCAGTTCTGGGCACCACAGTTCCAAAAGATGAGACAGAGTGGAGCTGTCCAGAGGAGAGTGACCAAAATGGTAAGGATCTGGAAACCATGTCTTATGAGGAAAGACTTAGGAAGCTGGAGATGTTTAGCCTGGAGAAGAGAAGGGTTAAGAGGTGATATGATAGCCCTGTTTAAATATTGGAAGGGATGTCAAACTGAGGATGGAGCAAGTTTGTTTTCTGCTGCTCCAGAGATAGGACAGGAGGAACAATGGATGCAAGCTCCAGAAAAGAGATTCCACCTCAACATTAGAGGAACCCCTGACAGTAAAAGTTGTTCAACGGTGGAAGACACTCCTCGGAGAGTGGTGGCGTCTCCCTCTTTGGAGGTCTTTAAACAGAGGCGGGAGGGCCATCTGTCGGAATGCTTTGATTGTGAGTTCGGCATGGCAGGCGGTTGGACTGGATGGTCGACATAACCCTACCTTTTTACTTTCGGGAGCTTCCGAAAGTGGGTTCCGTCGACTTTGCGTTCGGATGGGCGTCGCGTTATTTCCGTTGACGCCAACACATCTGAAAAACTACCTGCTTTTGGTGGGTGATTTCTAATGTCGGTTTGGGTGAACCCAAATGTCATGTGAAAAGGATCATGGAGGCTGCCATAAACCTTGGTTCGTCTGGCTGTTTGCCTGCGCTGACGGGCAGTGGCACTTCAAGGTTTACAGACGCGGTTTATTTCACCCCTTTGTAGAGATGTCAGGTTTGGAACCCGAGACCTTCGGCATGCAAAGCACTTGGTTGGTCCCAAAGCTGCAGACAAACTTTATTACAGCTTCATGTTTAGCTCTGATCCTTCGTTCTCTCTCCTTCTTTCTTCCTTCCAGCTGCAAGAAGCAAGGACTCCAAATTCTTCAAGCAGCAACAGAACCCATAAGTGCAATGTGGCCAGTACCCACAAATGCAGCCCTGCAATGTGGTAACGTTTCATTTCTATATCTATTTATATGTTGGAAATGGTTATGCTTTTGCGACGGTGATGAGGGGAGCCATGCAGTGAATTTGGCCTAGAAGAGAGAACATTGGATCCTGAGATCCATGGTCACCTTCTGGCAGATGTTGACCACAAACTTGTTGGAGGACCTAGAGATTTGCAACTGACCGTGTTTGTAAATGGATATTAAAACAGTTAAGTATAAATCTAGATCAAGGGTTGTAATGTGTCGCTCTATTCTGTTTGGGTCAGACTTCACCTGGGATACTGTGTCCAGTTCTGGGCACCATAATTCAAAAAGGACATTGAGAAACTGGAGCATATCCAAAGGAGGGCAACTAAAATGGTGAAGGATTTGGGAACCATGTCCTATGAGGAAGCTGGGGAGGTTAAGCCTGGAGAAGAAGGTTAAGAGGTGATATGATAGCCCTGTTTAAATATTTGAAGGGGTGTCATATTGAGGAGGGAGCAAGCTTGTTTTCTGCTGCTCCAGAGACTAGACCCAATGGAGCAATGGATGCAAGCTCCAGGAAAAGAGATTCCAGCTCAACATAAGAGGAACCTCCTGACAGTAAGAATGGTTCAACGGCGGAGTCTCCTTCTTTGGAGGTTTTTAAACAGAGTCTGGATGGCCATTTTGTCAGGGATGCATTGACTGAGAGTTCCTGCATGGCAGAATGGGTTGGACTGGATGTCCCTTTTGGCCTCTTCCAACTGGATTCTATAAGTAGATGACCTTTAATATATGGTATTCTTACTGTTTCTTTCCTTTCTTCCTACAGAACCTGAATCCCGGAGTTGCCAAACCTTGGAGTCCCACCTTCTTCAGGAAGATACCTACAGCTGCCAGTTCCCAGAAGAGGAACACGGTGGCAAAATGGCGGAACCGTAGGCCTCACCTTGGCAGTTTGAAACATGGTTGACCGCTGCAAATGCCTTCCTTGACATTGCACCTCGTGGCGACTCTTGACTGAATATTGGACCCCTCTCTTAAGTTTTGAGGGAGTAGAGACCATGCCTTTGAGCGGTGCTTGTACATCCAGGTTGGCCCTTTCCCATGTACAGGTCATCTCTTGCTACATTTACTCAGCACTCCAAAGACTGAGATTTGCACTGAAATCTTACTGATGGGGAGGAAACAGAGTTACCTAAAGAGGATCTCAATGGAGATTTAACATGCAATGGAAATCCAGTCCTCCCTCCTGCTGTATGAGAACAAACACCCAAGAGAAGAAAGCAAAGCTTTTGGAAGAAGAAAGCAAAGCTTGGTAGTCTGGAGAGGGAAGGATGGAAGTGGGAGAGCAAGTTATAGACAGACATATGGCTTGAAGATTTATGGAACGAGAAAAAGCAGAGTTTAGAATGGGATGTTATTGGTGGAGTCTGGGAGGAGCTGGTAGATTATGGTGGAACATGTCCAGATCTCATCCTGGTTATTCAAGAATAGCTTAGCTCCTGTTCAGGTAGCAACCCTCTCATAGGTGAGATTACGGCACCATCTGGTGCTGTTTTTGAGAGAACGGCAAGTCCCTTCTTGGGCTCCTTTGGAGACGCCTCTTCTGAGAAACCAGAGGGTGGTTTCGTTTTCTCCCTTCCTCCCAAAGATGCATGATGGCGTCTGAGGTTTTGCTTTCGCTCCACAAGAAGAGAAGCACCAGGGCCCTAAGAAGAAGCACTTTGCGAACAGAGCTAGTCTTAGTCTTCCTTTTGCAAGGCTCTTTGATCGAAACAATAAGTGTTCCACTCTGCCGCACCCCCCTTTCTTTCCTTTCTGTGCTGCTACGCAAATACAGAATGCCTTTTCCTATGGAAATGTACGCCTGTGGCTAGGATGAGTTCACTAGCATGGCGCTTTCTCTTTCTTTGAACGGGTCTCGCCGTCCCAATAAGAGCGGCTGTTGACTCACTTCCACTGTGGTTACCCCACTAAATTTAAGGCTGGTCTGTCGTTTGGGTGGAAGAGAGGCTTTGTTGTGCGGTGCAACATTGGGAAACTCTTCCTTTTGGCAACCGAGAAGCCTTCAGGCGAAATACTCAACTTCTTCCAAACACAATACAGAGACAGAGCACTGTTTTGAATAAACCAATACCAAAACAAAACAAAACAAATTGGAAAAGTTACTTTTTTGAACTGCGGGTTTGTGCGTACATGGCACACAGCTGCAGTGCAATGGCTCCCTATGGCTAACCATCCTGAGCATTGTATGGCTGGCATCCTCTTCGATAGTTATCTTAACAGTGATTCCCAAACTCCGGCGTCCAGGGGTTTTGGCTTCAGCTCCCAGGATCCAAGACTATTGGTCAAGATGGCAGAGTCCAAACACCTGAAAGGCCAGAGTTTGGAAATCAATGAGTTAGAAGGTTGCAAAATGAGGTTAACAACCCATAACTGCTGGGCATCAGATTTATAGTTATGGATGGCTGGATGTGAGCCCCCAAAACCTGCTTTTGCAGCACCATGGTTTCTGAGTGTTGCAGACTGGGATGCTGGGGAAAATACATCTGGAATACCTACGCTTGTGCGAAGGGCGCACTGAGACAAGTAGTTGTGGCAGGACCCAAGGCCTTTCTCCAGCTGCCTGTTGACGATGCACCCACAACTAGGAGAATGTTGCACATGTCATTGTAGTACCCCAACTTCAGCGTTTGGAAACCCTTCAGGTAGGGGGCTGCCAAGTGGAAAGGTAGGTTTGTTGAGGGGTAGCATTGTCAGATCTCAGAGGATAGCAATGGCAACCTCCTCTGAAGAATCCTGGCAAGAAAACCCTATGATAGGGTTGCCTTAAATAAGAAATGACTTGAAGGCAACAGAACAACAACAAGTTTCAGATGCAACTATGGCCCCATACAGACAGGCCAAAATAAAGCTGCTTCGAATCACTGGAGGTATACTGTTTAAATGATGCATGCGTTCTAAGAGTCCGGAAGCTGTTGCCAAAGCTGGAGCATGGCTTTGGTGCGACTTCTGGCCTCTTGGGATGCATGCGTCATTTAAACAGCATACCTCCAAAGTGACCCAAAGCAGCTTTATTTTGGCCTGTCTGTATAGGCCCTATGAAGATAGAGCTCTGTCATCACAGTTATGTTGATGACACAGGATCACCATTTGTACCCCTGCAGTATCAGAGACAATATGCTCATGATACTGGAGTTGTTGGAACGTGACTGAATAAATGCTCGGAAGAGCATACGTTTGGGCTGAAAGTCTACATTGGCATGTGTAGCCAACATCCGGCATATGGAGTTTAGCATTGCTTCCGCTAGCCAACCCTTGTGCTGTGTGGTGACATTGCACAACGGAAAGCCTGCCCAATATCTACAACGGACAAAAGGTCCAGAAGGAAACTTAGCTGCGCATAAAACAGCAACCGGATTCTAACCATATTATACTAAATGGAATCTCCATGGATATGTATGTATCTGTCTAAAGACCGGCAAGGAAACCAGAACTGGAACTAAGCTACAATGGGAAGTGGAGGCTTGTGGGAGAAATCATCCTTAGATGGAGTTTTGGAAGAAGCCTTGGATGATCTCTAGATGGTTCAATGTGTTCTGCTTATTATGCAAGGCTTACTGATCTGTTTGTTCATGCGAACATATTGTAAGTTTGGGGTAAAACATTTGCTGGAACATATTGAATGTTTTCTTTTGTTTGTTTGTGTTGAGTTGTGTTGTGGAGGAACCTAGCCCTATTCTTTCCATGTTACTTCGTCTTGGGTACAATGTTTCTGTCAAGAAGTAATGCCCAGGAGCACATTAGGTGCATGAACTGAGACATACTATATATTACTTCTTGGAATATAATACATATAATGCACATACTGACCCATACACCCCCCACACACACAGATATACTCAAATGGGATTGCAAAGGTGGAAGCGTGGGAGCTGAGCAAATCTGTATCTCAGTTACCAGTGAATCCATATTTGGCACCACTCACCATGCTTTCTTTTCTTAAAAGAGATCAAAAGAATATTTTGCTCTTAACAAAATAATAATTCAATCCAAGGGATGGGAAGAAAAACACCGAAACACCTCAGGGATAAGGGGCATTTTTTCTTGTTGTCCTTTAGAGGAAAAAGAACAAGGGCTTTCAAATACACAAGCGATCTTGGTTTAAGAGCCGCGGTGGGAGGTCTTTTTGTCTTCGGCGAGCGCATCGTCGCAGCTACGGCTTGGGGCTGCGGCGATGGCTTTGGGGCTTTCGTCGGGGGCTTGGCGTGGCCATGAGCTGGCGGAAAGGCTTGGGGAACTCCTGGAAGAGGGAAGGTTGGGTGGGAGGTTGGACTGGAGGTGGAGGGAGAGCATTTGTGAGCTGGTCAGGGACCCCCGGCACCATTGCCATTGGAACCCAGCGCCAGTTTGGTCCCAAAGGTGCTGGAACCAAGTGGCGTAGGACCTGTCCTTGGAAATGCTTCTGATAGGGATCAGGTTGAGTTTGCCTCTGTCGTCACTCTCCCAGCCTTGAGGGGTCTTTCCAGGACCTCTGGCGTATGTCGGATGATGTATGGCTCCACTGTTGCAGACTGGTTGCCCCGAGGACGGCTCTCACCGACGGGCAACAGGAGAGGTTGGCACGATGGAGATCTGTATCTGGGGCAATGGGAGTGGGTTTCGGGGGACCCCTTTGCTGGTGCGAGGAGATCCTTCAGGAGGGCCAGCTGTCTCCCCCTTGGCTTCTCCTTTGGGCACCTTCTCCAAAGCTTTGGGCGGCTGCTTCTCTGTCAAGTGGCTACGCGGCAGCTGCTGGTGGGTGTTGGTGGAATTACTGGCGCTGGTACTGGTATGATCTCAGGTTGGGGCCGATGGTTCTGGAAAGAATGAAGGGAATCCTGCCTCATCTATCAATATCTCCACTGGCTGCAATTCTGTTGGTTTCTTACACATATATAAGCTCTTCTGCTGAATATCCCCTGGGATATTCATGGGATAAACTCCCAATCTCCTTCATGTGATAAACCCCTTAGCCATGGAAACCCATTGGGTGACCTTAGGTAAGTCACACTCTCTCAGCCTCAGAGGAAAGCAAAGGCAAACCTCCTCCGAACAAAGCTTGCTGAGAAAACCCAATGATAGGATCGCCGTAGAGTTGCCGCAAGTTGCAAATGACTTGAAGGAACCCAGAGAGAGTGGGACAGTAAAGGATTAACCGGACAAATTGGGCCAATGCAAAGATATAGCCGTGTTAATCTGTAGCATCAGTATGTAGAGAGATCTTGTAGCGGGTACATATAAAAAATTAGTGTGTGTCATGTTCGTTGGGCACATATGGCCCCAGTAGTTGTACCTTCTCCATTCTGATTTAGGCCAACAACAACAAATTAGTCTTTATTTATATTTCTGTGTTATTCGGTATTAATCATGGGATTTTTTTTTACTGCTAAAGCTGTCGTTGATTCTTTTTTAATGGAGTAATAAGGGTGATTAACTTTTCAGAGCCTTGTTTGCGGGATGAAAGCTTTTAATTAACCATGTGGGGAATGGGCACAATGGAGTGACACTGGAGCTCCTGCCTGGGAAATTAGGTTTGCCAGAGCTGAAGGTGTATCAGGTTCCAGTCTCTCAAAGGGGCAAATGGGAGGTGTGGCAGATTGTATACTTATGCGCTCCAGACTCTCCTGTGGCCCTTCACAATTGGCCTGCGCAAAGAAGGGGGCCTGCGTCATGGTTTGGCGTGACAATTGCTACTGTGCCACAGTCAAGTTTTGGTCGTCTCATTCTTCCCTTGGAAGAAAGCATCTGATCTGAGGACAGCACTCCTTCCAATTGTCCTGGGGCTCATTCCCACTTACATTTAAACTGCCTTCGCTCCATGTTGGTAAAGCGATTCCAAAAGGTCCGTCGTTCCCACTATGAAAGCGGACCTTTTCATTATCCCCTTCTTTTTTGGCACAGTTGCTGCCCCACTAGTTTGTGCCACTTCAAAATGCATGTCAAGCATCTGTGCGTCGCTAGTGAAGCCCGGCTGGGAACTATTTGCTTCATTGCTTTTGCAACTACTTGCCTCACTATGCGCTGCTGTCGGATTGTCTGGATATCACTTTGCATCTGGGAATGGGGACATAGCCAAATACGTCTCCGATCCCACTCTGCCCGGCTCCCTACTAGCCATGCAAGGGCAAAACAGGGGCGGCATAGTTACGTGGACCGAACTATTAACGCTAGCCTGTGCCTTACAGTATCTTGCCCACTGTCTGGCGCACCACCACCGCCATACCTTAAAATCTTCATCGATCAAGAAGTCGCATCCGATGAGGTCAAAGTAGCCCACCTTGCAGTCCAGTTTCGACTTCACAGCCAAGAAACATTGCAACATGATCTCCTTCATTCTTTTCTGGAAAACATCATGCTGTTTATTTAAAAGTGGGGGGAATTTTTGTCCTATAACCATGCAGAAAACCCCACCAAATTCATTAAAGCATGCAAAGATACCTCCGTCCCACCCTTACAAGTATCCAAGAACCCTATCAACCCCAAATATCCTCTACAGTCCCTCTCAAAATGGTGATGGGAAGTGGTACAAGGTTACTTCCTGGGGCCATTTTGAGAGGGGATGCGGAGGAAAACAGAAACAGCTTGGGAATGTTGTCCGCAGGGGGGCCTGGGAGAGCAATTGGCCATGGAAGATGTGGACCAAGGCATGGAAACTCACTGTAAATGAATTGAGGACCCAGTCCTTGGGAAGCCCCTTGGCGTGCCTGAACTTCTCATTGACGTAGGTGTTGAAACGGTCCATGCACCACACGGTCTCCTCCTTGACGTGGGGGTACATGGGGCTCTTCTTCTGCACATACTGAGGATGGTTTCAGGGGCGAGAAAGCAAAAAAAGCACATGAGAACACTTTAGACATGCCTGGAGAATGAGTTCGGATTGTACCTGCTGGCGATGGACTCAGAGAATCGTCGTTCATTTTTACATGGGATCTGCATGCGCGTTTGTTGCACATCCAGTTGCATGCTTAAGCATGCATGCTGTTGTGCATCCTTCCATTTGACGCAAACAATGCATAATTCAGCATGCAGAAATTTATGTAACGCAATGATACCTGTTGTGCAACAGAACACACTCATCATGGGCTATTGGCTTTGCTTGCGCAAGGGTCCTGAAGATATAGCAATGGCTCAAGTCTCCTCCGGAGAATATAAGCATTGCGTAGTGCCACAGTTCACCTTTACTTGTTCCTAAATTGGCTTGTGATGACGTAAGTCGAGATTGTGTATGCACTTGAAAAAGGGTTTTAAAATGTTTTGCACTATCCATAGTTTAAAAAACATCGGTACCTTGGCGGCATTGTGGTTAAATGCCAGTCCTGGAGCCACAAGGTTGTGAGTTCAATCCTAGGGCTCTAGGGTTGACTCAGCCTTCCATCCTTTCACATGTTGGTGAAATGTGGACCCACAGTCGGTTTACAGATTGTAAACCGCTTAGAGAGTGCAGAGTTCATTGAAAAGCAGTATAGAAATATAAATGCCATGATGGTATGATAGCCCTGTTTAAGTATTTGAAGGGATGTCATATTGATGTTGGAGCAAGCTTGTTTTCTGCCGCTCCAGAGACTTGGATCCAATGGAGCAATGGATGCAAGCTCCAGGAAAAGAGATTCCACTTTAACATTAAGAGGAACCATTTAATCTGAATGCAAAGGATCAATGGGTTTGCACCCAGCTTTGGAGGCAGAACAACAGACCAAAGAGACATGGAATATAATTTGGAGGAGGGGATGCCTGTGTTGCCAGCTGCTCTGGTGCATTTCGGTCCCCTGCCCAACCCCAGGTAATCCGGGTGCTTTGGAAAAGGGTAATAATAATAAACCAACCACCTGGCCCTCATTGAAAGTCCTTTGTGGCCCAGGGTCTCCCTGGAGAGGCAGCCTGGCGCATTGAATGCTGAGCTGAGCAAACAACTCAGTTCCGGGAAAAACAAGACCATCTCTTGCCAATGGCAGGAGCAGCGGGAAGACAATGCCAAGTGGGACAGGATGGAGGGGAACGCACGGGTCCCAGCTGTCCTTGTTTATCGGGAACGGTCCCTTCTTTCTGGGATCTGTCTCTGGAAAGATGAAATGCCTTTCCCTCTATGCCTGCGGAAGAGGGTGACGTGTAGATATCATGACAATGAAAATCACATAAGATCAGGGAGGAGGCTACGATTGAAGAAATCTCCAGTTTAAGATTGGCCATGGATGCCAATCATAGAATCATAGAGTTGGAAGAGACCAAAACGACCATCCAGTCCAACCCACTTTGCCATGCAGGAACTCCCAATCAAAGCATCTCGACAGATGGCCATCCAGTCTCTGTTTAAAGACCTCCAAGGAAGGAGACTCCAAGGCAGCATCTTCAACTGTCGAACAGCTCTTACTGTCTGGAAGTTCTTCCTAATGTTGAAGTGAAATCTCTTTTCTTGGAGCTTGCATCCATTGCTCCAGGTCCTATTCTCTGGAGCAGCAGAAAACAAGCTTGCTCCCTCCTCAATATGACGTCCTTTTAAATACTTAAACAGGGCTATCACATCACTTCTTACCCTTCTCTTCTCCAGGCTAAACATCCACAGCTCCCTAAGTCGTTCCTCATAGGTTTCCAGACCCTTCACCATTTTAGAGATGTGAAAAGCTCTTGGACCAAAGGTTATTGAGAGGCAGTGTGGCATATTGGTTTGAGTGTTGGACTATGGAGACCAGGATTCAATGCCCAGCTTGGATATGAGACACTTATGCTCTCAACCTCAGGGCAAAGCTAATGGCAAACCTATTTTGATCAAAGGGTTACCATGCGTTGGAAACCACTTGAAGGCACACAATAACAACAACAAAGGCTATTCCCTCCCAGAGTCAGCCCTTTGAATCAATGGGATTTGCATTTAAGTTGACTCGCCATTCAACCCTGGTGAAGGGCTGGCACTGAAGAGACATGGCAGAAAGTGGTGCTCCTGGAGTCATGCCTCAGAAGCACTGTGCCAACCAACCGCACATTATGCACAGATGAGCCCTGGGCAACCACCTGCAATTAGGAAATAATTGTGCAATGGTGCACAACGGTAGGCAATGTATAATGCCCGGCGACACACAATCTTCTATTTATAATACGTTGTTACATGTTCAGATTTTTCTTCTTCTTCCATAATTTGTCTTTCTTTCCGCAAACCCATTTCTCACGGTGCACATTTTTATTTCTGCATTCTCTCCAAAGTACCTTTCCCCATGGGTAAAATGTGTTTCAAAATGAGCCATCCACATTTTAAAAAATGCATACATGATTCTTTTGGACAAATGCTACCTTTCAAATGGGAAATGTGCACCTGCAAGAACAATGGAAGGGAAGGGAGGTGGTTAAATAACCACACCATTGTTCAAATATTGTGTTGCCAGATGGTAAGCTTGACCTGGAATCTCACCTGAATGCTCTTCTCCAGTCTTCAAGTCTAGTCTCAACCACTTCCATAGAATCACAAAACCATGGAGTTGGAAGAGACCTCAAGGGCCATCCAGTTCAACCCCGTTCTGCCATGCAGGAACTCTCAATCAAAGCATCCCCAACAGATGCCCATCCAGCCTCTGTTTAAAGATCTCCAAAGGAGACCCCACCACCCTCACTACCATTCTTTCCATCATTCATTCCATCATTCATCACCATTCTTTACAATGAACACCCCTTACTGCCATGAAGTTCCTCCTAATGTTGAGCTGGAATCTCTTTTCCTGGAGCTTGCATCCATTGCTCCAGGTCCTGTTTTCTGCAGCAGCAGAAAACAAGCTTGCTCCATGCTCAATATGACACCCCTTAAACAAGGCTTCAAATACTTAAACATAGGAGAACATAACGTGCGCATAAGACACCGACAGGGTTTCAGCCATTGGTTGGTGGACTTGTCCACCTCCCTGTCTCTTTCTCTCTCCTCACCTGATTGGTGAGATGAGATGTGAGGTCTTCCGACTTCGGGTCGTAGTTGAGACACGTCAGGCGGACGTAGCCGTGGCCAAAGAACAGCATGTAGGGCACTGTGCAGGCAATGAGGAGGTACGAGCGGACGTCAAACTTCTTCCCCTCTAGGAGCAATGGCTTGTCAATGTACCTGGAGGGAGAAGAAGAAGAAGAAGAAGAAGAAGGGGAATGAAGCCAGAGCTTGGAAATGTCACTTATGGCACTACCAGAATCTCCATAGGGTGCTAACACCAAGAAGGTCCTGTCTCCAAAGTTTGGGAATATTACATTTGGGGACTACAACTCTTTGATTTCCTCACCAAGCCTAGCTAATGGTCATGCTAGCTGGGGGCATTCTGGGAGCTGTAGTCCAGAAAGACAACTTTCCCAAGCTTTGTCAGTACCAAGTATTCCCAAAAAGCTTTTATTATTGCAGAAAGGTTTCTTTCCCCCCCAAACCTTGATCTTTCCATTATTAAATAAGAGATATCATCTTATTACTCCATCTGAAATATATATACATTCCAATAAACTAACCTTGATTTTGCCATTTTATACAGCATAAGGGGAAAAGCGCAGATGCTCATGCGCCCATTGAAAATAATGGGCCGTGAGCCTGTGGCATGGTGCGGTGCGTGCCCCACGAGTGCGCGCACTATTGTTTCCCCCCACATAGCTTCTATGAGTGGATGCCGTGTATGACATGACCGCATATGGTGCAGGTGCACTGTATATGGGACACCATTTTACTACTCAGCTCTAACAATTCTACTTTCAGTCCTTGGCCTGATCTTTTTCAATGGGTTCATCCATGAAATGTGTTCATTGCGGTACATTGAGTCAGGGCCTTACATCTACATGGCACCCAGATATTAACCCATACCCAATAAGTACTGAATTCAGAAGCTCTTCCGTCTTTCGCCCCTACAAAAGGCGTCCCTCCATGCTGGAACCAGCCACAACTATCCAATTTGCCAGATCCAAATGGAAAGAAGAAGAACGGACCCACATTTGCACATTTGCTTCAACTTGGGAAGTACAAATAACTTAAGATGTTCCAAAATGCAAATGTGGGAGCATTGGAAACCGACAGCTTTCCCCCAGCCCTTGCGCAGAATAGTTTGTGATGATAATAAGCGTCTTAAAACTGGATGCATCATTGAGATGCCCGAAAAAGCTGCATTGCCGACTGTTTGCCGAGCTCTTCTTTGATTATTCTGACCTTAGGTGCTGCGTGATATTATTTTTCTTTTGAAATCTAGTTTTTAAAAGGCTATAAATAGAAATAAATAAATAAATAAATAAGCTTGTGGAACATGAATTGCCCAAGCAACAGCAAAGAGTCGTAATTCCTCCCTGAGTTTCCCACCTCCGACGCAGCTGCCTGGTTATCTAGCGTTCGAAGCTTATTCAGTTTACACACAATGCAAAGTCTTTGACGCGCAGCTGTCTCTTTGAAGCTCCCTTTAGATCTCCAGACAAAAATAATCTCTCATCTCTCCCTCCTTCCTTCCCTCCCTCGCTCTTTTTTCTCTCTCCACCTGTTAAAATGCTAATGATCTGTCTGCCAATGGCATGGAATTAAAAACAACAACCACATACACATGCACAGAGGCGCATGTACCCCCAACAACCAGGTACACTAAGTATTTGGTCACAGATGGTAGGAAATCTTTGCAATAGGGATTCTCCAATTCCACACCAGGTGGAATAAAATTGCAGTTGGCTCTCCATAGCCATGGATTTTTTTTATCCGCAGACTCAAGCATTCACAGATTGAAACGATTCCAATATATATATATATATATTCCCTAAAGCAAACCTTAGAGTCATAGAATCATAGAGTTGGACGAGACCCCAAAAAGGGCCCTGATCCAGTCCAACCATGCAGGAACTCTCTATGAAAGCATCCCCATTGACAGATGGCCATCCAGCCTCTGCTTAAAGACCTCTAAGGAACCTAGAGACCCCAAGAAGGGCCCTGATCCAGACCAGCCCCTCCTCCTTCTTCTGCCATGCAGGAACTCTCCATCAAAGCATCCCCATTGACAGATGGCCATCCAGCCTCTGCTTAAAGACCTCCAAGGAAGAGGCTCCAAGGAAGTGTGTTCCTCTGTCGGACAGCCCTTACTGTCAGGAAGATCCTCCTAATGTTGAAGTGGAATCTCTTTTCCTGGAGCTTGCATCCATTGCTCTATGTCCTATTCTCTGGAGCAGCAGAAAATAAGCTTGCTCCATCCTCAATATGACATCCTTTCAAGTATATAAACAGGGCTATCATGTCACCTCTTAACCTTCTCTTCTCCAGGCTAAACATCCTCAGCTCCCTAAGTCGTTCCTCATAGGACATGGTTTCCAGACCCTTCACCGTTTTAGTTGCCCTCCTTTGGACACATGGCTCCAGTTTCTCCACATCCTTCTTGAATTGTGGTGCCCAGAACTGGACACAGTATTCCTTGATTTTTGCCATTTTATATAAGGAACACCATTTTTATTATGCCACTGGATTTAATGGGACTTGAGCAGCCATGGATCTCTGAACCCATGAAGGGTCCTGGAACCAAACCTTAGCAGATACCAAGGGCCCCCTGTAACTGAATGTCAGAAGCTGGATTATTCTGGGTCAAGCCATTGGCCCATTCAGCTCCGACAGACATGGTTTGAGGCAGACATCTTTCCCAGCCCTACATGGCAGTGTCAGGATTTGAATCTGGGGCCTTTTCCGTGACATTGTGTTAAATTCAAACATAGCTGTTATATTGTTGCTTTGTCCATGGTCCACTGCCGGCATGTGTCCCCCAAGACCTTCCCTGAATCTGAAGGTGGCCTTCATCTTGGAAGAGCTTTCCCCACCCGTGCCGTAAGAGCATCCAACATTTCTCACCAGCCAGGAGCTGGATAGTGGAGCTGTTGCAACAGACCCTCCATTTGCCGGATTCTCTACCTTTGCACGATTCTCGCCGGGGGGATTCTGTAGGGCAGCTTCCTGTACAGAGGGTCATCTTCGATGCTCTGGAGCTTGGTTTGCAAGTCTTTGACCTCCGCTTGGTTTTTCAGGAGGAAGATCCCCCGGCCTTGATTCGAACTGGTTGGCTTGCAGATCCAAATGTGGGGTTCTGCAGGGGGAAAAAGAGAGACGGTGTGTTGTAGTGGATTGAATGTTGGACTACAATCCTGGAGGCCAGGGTTTGAATCTCTTGCTCAGTGATGGAAACCTGCAAGGGCAAGCCATACTCTCTCAGCTTCAGAGGAATGATAGGTTTGGTACTTACCGCCAAGAAACAGCGTCCAGGTGGTGATTCTAGGGTTAGGGACCACGCACCAACTGCATGAAACTGAACCCTATATCACAATGGCGGTCCCCATATAGATGGGAGGCCACCGTTATGACAACGCCGTGATGTTCTAGGGTTAGGGTTTGTGCAGTTGGTGCACGGTCCCTAACTCTAGCACATCACGGTGTTGTCGTAATGGTGGCCTCCCATCCATATGGGGGCCGCCATCGTTATATAAGCGACGCACAGCATATAGACATCTCCGCGCGTCGCTTACATCACAAGTGCGCTGATGGTGCACTAGTGACATCCGTGTGGCATCCGAAGGAGAACCCGGTTTGGTTGTGGTGGCGTACCTCTGGAGGAAAACTGGCCACCTTTTGGGGTTGTCTGTATTGTACGATAGACTCATAGAGTTGGAAGAGACCACAAATGCCATCCAGTCCAACCCCTGCCAGGGCTGTGGTGCCACAACAAACTACAACTCACATAATTCCATAGCACTGAGCCATGGCAGTTAAAGTCAAACCAGATTCTTCCTGCAGTGTGGCTGCAACCCCTTTTGAGAGAAAGGACAGAAAACAGAGTGAAGGAAGGAGAGATGGAATGGAGCAGGACATGGCTATCTAGTCCGGCTTGTATAAATGGAGCTAATGGATTGTTTCGTTTTTGGAGGACAAAGTCACCTTTGTATGTTTCAAAGAAGAGTTCTCTCTCGTCTTTCGTGTCCAGACGGAAAGTCTCAGGGAAAAAGTCTTCCATCCTCAGCACTCTGCAAAAACCCAGGACAGCAATAGGTTCAGTCATGCGTGCTCCCCATGGAAGGCTATGCAACATCATCAGGACTATGTGAAATGGCCATTGGGGTCAAGCAGCATGGAACAATCTTTTGCATCCATTGAAACACATTTTAATTTCAACGGAGGCCATCCAAACCTTCTCCTATGAATCTTTGATTCACACAGTTGCTCATGATATGAACGCAGCCGATCTGGGATCCCATTGTAATGGCAATGGCATAATACTAGGTAGCCCAAATTTGAGATTAAGCAATATGGTAGCATACGGACTCAATTTCATTTGGAACATAATAACCTCAATATATATATATATATATATCTTTTGTTTTTCTTTCTTCCCCCAAAATGAGCTGCTGCTCTAGCAATAAGATTATATCAATTTGCTAAAGTCAATGTTTTTACAAACGAATCTTCCCCCTCCTCTTCCCGGCTTCATAAAGAAAGCGCTATCTATCTTTTTGGATCTTGGTTACTGACAAGCTAAGAAAGTATCGCTGCCCTAATTGAACCAATTTGCATACTGTCTCTTCTTTTGCATAATGCTACAATATTTACTTTTGCCATCTTTCAGGATTTATTAGAGACAGATTGAGCGCTCCCAGGTGAATAATTTCAACCCAGAGATAGGAGACTGCGTTTGGACCTCAATAGCATCCTCCAAAGTTTACTTTTCGCCCATCATTTCTTGCAATCAGCACTCGTATATAATCACATTCTCTGTTTGTGTTTATGGAACAGTAGGATTAAAGAGACTTATTGATTCTCTAATGCTTTCTTGCTCTCACTGTCTTTTCTTCCTTCTCTTAGACGCACTCAGACAGAGGACCACTGGTTCCCTACAAATATAGTCCTATCCAGTCAGAGATCACATTGTGAATGTGATGATGCCGGAGTGACAAACAGTCAATAAGATGCCACTAAGGGCATGTGATGTCAGTCAGTAATGCCTAGGAATATCACTAAGAACAGATAAAGCTAATTCAGAGGGAGAGCAAGATTTTTTGGGTCTAGCAATATCACTAAGAACAAATAATGCCAATTCAGAGGGAGGGCAAGTTTTCTTGGGTCTAGCAACATCACTAAGAACTAACAAAGCCAGTTCCAAGGGAGGGCGAGCTTTTTTCGGTCTAGCAAAATCACAATTTAGGTCTAGCAGAATCACAAGCAAAGCCAATTCAGAGGAAGGGCAAGCTTCCTTGTGTCTTGCAAAATCACTAAGCCGATCACAAGCCAATTTTGAAGGAGGTCAAGCTTTTTTTAGTCTAACCCTGGCACTCTACAGATGGGCGCAATGGGACACCATTGTTACATGCGAGGGGTGGCGCTTCCAGACGCCCCTCGCATGTGACGAGGGCGTCAAAATAGCGGCACCCTGTACAGATAGGCACCACCATTTTGACACAATGGACACTTAGCGTCCGCACGTTGCGACATCATTGTGACATTGCAAGTGCGCACTGCGGCATCACAATCACGCCGCAAAAAGAACCTGGTTTGTCTGCTGCAGCTTCCTCATGCAGCAAAATAAGGGGCAGGCAGACCGCCAAAATTACTAAGAACGAACAAAGCCAATTTAGAGGAAGGGCAAGCTTTCTTGGGTCAAGCAAGATAACTAAGAATGAACAAAGCAGAGGATAGGCAAGCTTTCTTGAGTCCGGCAAAACCACAAAGCCAGTTCAGAGGAAGGGCAAGCTTTTTTGGGTCTTGCAATATCACTAAGAACAAATAAAGCCAATTCAGAGGGAGGGCAAGCTTTTTAAAAAAATCTCTCTGGTCTTACTTTGGAAAGGCCATGTATAAACACATGGAAAGGATGCTGATGCTGCTTTCTAGGGAGCCACCAAGCCACGCAAGTGCCTGCCACAACATCAAGACAGGGGCTTCCACACTAGTAACCCAATGTCTCTGCCTTGATTCAAGGAGGTTGGCACAAACTTTAACTTTGTCCAGAACCAGCCTTATAAATTCACAACAGCGATAATCTTACTGCAAAAAGGCTGCAAACTTCTTTTCCTTGGGGTGGGATGGGAGGTAGCATTTCAGCAATGCCCTATAACTTATTCTGTTTCCAACAGGCAAATGGAAGGAGATCAAGGGAACAATTCAGGCTTTGGAAGAACATGAAAACAAAAATCTCTGCGCACTGGAAGCCCTCTTCTGGGATGCTCAACAGTGTTCAAGCCTATATGTTTCCGAGCAAATGCGTCTGAAACATTCAAGCACATTTTTCAAAGCCACAAGAGCCAGACACATCTAAATGTGGAAGTCGAATTATGATTCCTTTTTGCTGAGCTCTATAGCCAATAAATAACACATTCTGGCCGGCATTATTGGTTAGTCCCAACTAGAATTGTAGTAGTTGTTGTGTGTCCAAGTTGTGCTGACTTATGGCTATCCTAAAGTGACCCTATGATGGAGTTTTCCTGGCCAGCTTTGTTCAAAGGGAGCTTGTCTTGGCTTTCTTCGGAGGCTGAAAGAATGTGACTTGACCAAATGGGTTTCCATAGCCGAGCCAGGATTTGAAACCTGGTCTCCAGAGCCGTAGTCGTAGTTCAAGCCACACTACATCACACCGACTCTCAAACAGATTAGACTCATTGAATCAATGGTTAAATGGTACGTCAATGCATAAGTAAATCCTACTGGTGTAATGGGTCTACTCTAGTCAACACTAATAACAGGATTCACTGTGTATACTTGACTGTAAGTCAACCTCATGTATACACCGAGGGCAGGATTTGGGACCAAAATTATGGATTTTGATATGACCCATGGATAAGTCGAGGGTAAAATTTGTGGATAAGCAAATGAATAAAGGTGTGGTAGAGTTAGGGATATGTGCACTGAAGGGGATGGAGCTTACTTTGCAGCCCTGTTGATCTTCTTCATCACTCGCTCGTACTCCCTGAGGTTCATCAGAAGGCCTATCTTGGTAGTGAGTATCTTGTTGTTAGGGATTTGGTAAAGCAGCTGTTCTCCTGGGAAGAAAGAAACCACCAGATTGAAGGTGGCATGAAGAATCAATGTCCAAGCATTGGGGAAGATTATTTTGGGACCTTTGTCTGCCGCAACAGATGCGCTGTGACGTCCCTCATGCGGCGCACCATCTGGATGTGGTGCATGAGCCACGTCATTGACACGCACCCCATGTAAACGGCAGTGCACCAAGATGGCGCCCACGTCACGCGGTAGGACTCGGAAGCATGCAAAAAATATAGGGGCCCTGGGACAGAAAGTACATTTGGGGCCCCTATATCTTTTTGCATGCTTCTGAGTCCTACCATGTGCCATCGTGGTGCACCACCATTTACATGGGGTGTGTGTCAATGACGTGGCTCATGCACCACATCCAAATGGTGCGGCGCATGAAGGATGTCACAGTGCCTCTGTTGCGGCAGACAAAGGAGCCGCATCTCTTTAGACCCCTCTTTCAGTGCCCCAGTTGCCCCAGCCTAGCTACGGGCTTGTTATATTTCCCAGAATTCCCCCATCCAGCATGGCCACTTATGCTCCATCATCAAAGGCAAACAGGTTGCCTCCCTCTGGATTGGAGCCTTGGACTGGGACAGTCTTCCCTTACGTGGGGGGATCTGTTCCGGACCCCCCGCGTAAGGGAAAAAACATGTAATGGGGCTCGTCCTGCGGTGTGTCATGGTGCGCACAGCACAGGGCACATGCCCCGTTATTTTTTCCGGGACGCACCAGGGTTTTTTCCAGTGCGGCTTCCAGCGTATGCTGGAAGCTACATAAGGTGTGCCTGCATATGATGCGGGCGCACTGTACTTGTTGACAATGGCTGCTGGATGGAACTGCCCATGTCCCAGGCTGTTCCAATCTACCTGCTTCATTTGCAAATCCCCAAAGGGTCCAGGCGCCAGTTGGCAACAGGAGAGGCTTCCAGGAATGAGCTGTTGTATGCCAACAGCATCCCAGACAACCTCTTCGCTGCCTCCAGGCAGATGCAAGTGGTCCTTTCCAGGACCTTCAGGCTCTCAGAGTCCTGATCTACCCATGGAGACGCACAGAAGGCGGACATCCTCCTCTGAGGTGTCACCCGGTGTGCTCAGCATAGGGTTGCCATATGTCCTGGAAAACCTGGACATTCCTGGATTCAAGGGATTAAAATACATCCCAGCTGGCTGGACCATCACAGGTCTGGTAAAATGGGACAGGGTCCGATCAACTGGGACTGCCTCTGCCGCACTGGGAGAGTTGGGGCTTTATGGGAATACGCTTTACCCACAAAGACAACCGGGCGAGATAGATGCCAAGCCAACTGCCCACTCCCTTTACCTTCCTTGAAGTTGTAATAGGTGTCTCTGAATTTGGTCTCACACCATTTCAGGATGTAATCCTCCCTCCGGTTGTCATAGATACGCTGCCAGCCCCTGTTCTTGCAATACAGGTTGAGTCTGTGATGGAGGGAAACAAAAGACTTCGGTTATTTCTTCTTCCTCGTACTCTTTTTCTCTCTGTCTCTCCTTTTGGAGGAAACCACTGCAACCGAGTCCTTGCGGTTAATTAGATCCGAGACCTTGAAATCCCATTTTTGAAACAGAAAGCTCTCTTGGTGGATGGTTCCACAAGTGTGGCAATGCATCCAGGTTGCAAACTAATGAGCAACACTGTCTAAGCAGGGAAGAAATGAGACTGGATGATGTCTTTCCATTAGAAAAAGCATGAAAGAGACCAGATAGAGTAAAGGGGAACAGACTTCCACACTGCGCACTACACAGCCTTGCCACACTACACAATTATAGCACTATTGTTCCACTTTAACTAGTCATGGCTCTGTCCTATTTCCATAGGGCACAATAACTGGATATGGAGACTTGGCAGACACTCCAGCAAGGAATTCCGAACATCCGAACTGCAGATCCCAGGAGTCCAAAAGATGGACGCCTGGAAGATAAAGTGGGATTGTAACACTATAGTTGTGTAGTGTGAATGCCCTGCTAGGATAAGCTGGACTAGATGCAATTGTGGTTAGTGGCTTCCATGCAAGAGGACAGTGAATCCACTCCAGGTTAAAGTCTGAACTGTATAGGAGCTATCCAAGGTGTTGCACCTATTTGGGAGATGGGGGTCTTTTCAAGTTCAGACTAAAACCCAAAGCAGAATCATCTCCTATTTGATAGGATAACAGAAGTGAGAAAAACAGAGCGAAGGGTGATCCCAGCTCTGGACATCCTTACAGATCAACCCCATTAGCTCCTCCGATGTAAAAGAAAGGCCCCGATGCAAGGGCTTCTTCTGGCTTCTTCTCCTCTTGGTGACTCATTCGGGGCGATGCCTTGGGTATAGCTTTGGGCACTTTGGATTTCGTTTCATTTGTCGGCTCCCCTTCAGCTAAGGTGGGAACGGCTGGAAAGAGAAAAGGAAGTGATATGTTAGGAGGCGCATGCCAGGGGATGTGGCAAGGGGTCCTGTCACAACTCATGGGGTCACCACTGATCACTGCTGGAAGGAGGCTGGGCACATCATCCTCCGATGCCCTCCTCACCAGCGCTTCTGGACTCCATCCCTTAGTGGAGCTGGTTGGATTTTCATATGGGTTTCGGGGACATTTGGTGGACATTTACAATCTTAACAATGGTACCATGATTATAAATGTGAATGGGAAACTTATGCAGGGTTGTAAGTCTGACTTATGCATGGTGACCGGACATGTCTTTGCCCCAGATGTGCACTACATTTCCACTTTCTGGTCATAGAATCATAGAGTTGGAAGAGACCCCAAGGGCCCTGATCCAGTCCAACCCCATTCTGCCACACAGGAACTCTCCATCAAAGCATCCCCATTGACAGATGGCCATCCAGCCTCTGTTTAAAGACCTCCAAGGAGGAATTCCAAAATGTCCTCCATTTTGGGCATGACTAAGAAGCATGTATGAACGTTTTTTGGTTTTTATTTCACTACGTCCTACATTTCTCTGGAATGAAGGAGTGCTTTGTCCTTCTTTGCAGTTAGGACATCTGGTCACACTCGACTTATGGCTGCATCCGCAGTGCAGAAATAACCCAGTTTGATACCACTTGAACTGCCATGGCTCCATGCGATGGCATTCTGGGAACTGTAGCTCTGTGAGACATTTAGCCTTCTCTGTCAGAGAGCTCCACAATAAAACGACAATTCCCAGAATTCCATACTATTGAGCCACGACAGTTTAAATTGGTGTCAAACTTTGTTTGAGGCTGATTCTCCAGTCCTTAGGACTGGAGCATGGCTTTGGTGCAGCTTTCGGACTCATAGGACGCATGCGTCATTTAAGCAGCATACCTCCAAAGTGACCCGAAGCAGCTTTATTTTGGCCTGTCTGCATGGGGCCTGAGCTTCCAAAGCAATTAGTTACCAGCCAAATGGAGCCAGTGCCCTCATTCTCAGGGTCACAGGGTTGCCCTGACCTGCCCTGACCTCTTTCCTGGCACCGTTAATTGGCACCGTCTCTCATTTCCTGGCCTCCAGAAACTTGATTGGCTTCATCCAGGTTTGCAAGCATACCCAAGGAAGCAAAATTACCCGAGCCGTAAGGGAGGAGATCATTCCTTGTTCTGTGCTTCTGGGGTAAGACAATGCTCACCAACAACTCATCAGTGCAGTGAGTTGTATGTCCAAGGAGTTTATCACACTGGGGCTTATTTTGGCATTAAAGAGAGAGTAAAGTGCATTTGAAGCATCCTGCAAATAAAGCAGAAATGGTGAGTAATTGCACAAATAAAGAGATATTGGACATGCATTGCTGCTGAAATCCCGAAAGTAAAAAGATGCACATGAATGCTCCTTTGTGCCCACTTTAATGGCGGGTTTTGTGTGACATTGTGTGAAACCGTTTTGCCTCATCATGCAGCACTATGATTCCACTTTAAATGTCATAGCTGCATCCTATGCGATTTTGGGATCTCTAGTTCAGGGAGGCACTACAGTTTCTTGGCTGAGAAACCCAAGTTTCCCCTCTCTCAACTGCAAACCCTAGGATTCTATGTAGGACTGAACGATGGCAGTTAGAGCGGAATCATAGCAGTATAACTGTGTGGTGTGGATGGGACTCTACAACTTTGAGGATGTGTCCACACCGCGGAATTAGAGCAGCATGACACCACTTTAACCTCCATGACGTATCCTATGGAACTGTGGTATTCAGAAGAATTTAGAGAGCTCTGGTATCTCACCAAACGTACAAATCCCACAATTCTGTAGGATCAGCCACAGCACTTAAAGTGGTGTAAGACTGCTTTAATTCTGCAGTGCAGCTGCAGTTAGTGCTGGATCACCCATCAGGTGCCAATACAGATAAGAGAGGGAAACCAAACCAGGGTGCCTACTGCTGTTTTGCTTTTCCGCTGGCGTGTCTTCCGGCATTTGGTTTTCAAACATTTGCATGGGCTTGGTGCTCCTGCTTGCTATGCGCTTGGAATCTACAAAGGAAAGAAACGAGAAACACTCATTAGGAAGAATAGCAAGGTTCACTGTTATTCACTGGTTTCTGGCTGAAATTAGGGTTTCCCAACACCAGTCTAATAGAAAAACAGAGTGGTGAGAATTGAGCATTTACTACCTGGTTTCCAGACACCCCCATATTTTGGGATATAGCATAGAAACATACATGGGCTCTTTGTGAGGCATGAATTCTGCATCGTTTTCACCTGTTATGCAAATGATATTTGGGGATGCTATTCCACATGGAAAAGCGCATGGGTTCTTTGTGTTGCAAGAATGCCACATTGCATTCTCCTGGAATTACCGCATCCCAGGGTTTTGTGCGTGTTGAGTTTTTATTCTGTACAGAAACACACACTCTTTGTGTAGCCTTTGGGAGAGTTTTGCCCACGCAAAAAGCAACACTGAAGGATCTTCCAACCCTATGATTCTATGATTCTCCTCTTTTGTGCAAGACTGCTGTGTTTATGTGCAAAAATAAGAGCAATTTGGCATCCCCATAACAGTGGCAAAAAAATTGGAGTTCTCCATACATGCCACGAATAGAGGACTGGAAAAACAAAATACATGAAACGAAGGAACTAGATAGGCTAACTGCAATATTAAATGAAAAGGATATAGATAAATGGGCTCAGCAGCTGTGTTCTGGAAGAGTTTATTCCTGACGTTTCGCCAGCATCTGGGGCTGGCATCTTTGGAGAATGTTGGCATGGAAGTGAGTGGGGTATATATACTGAGAACCCTGGTCAACTTCCTAGTCAACCGCACTGCCATTTACTACTACTGTACTGCATGCATTTGAGGAACTTGGTTGTAACCAAGAAAGGATCGTGCTCAAACAAACCAGTTAACCTCACAGACGACACAAGACTCAGTGATGGCGAACCTCTGGCACACGTGCCAGAGGTGGCACTCAGAGCCCTCTCTGTGGGCACATGTGCCGTCGCCCCAGCACAGAGTTTGCCAGAGTTTACTAGAAAGCCAGAGGGACATGGCACTTTGCAATAAATAAGTGGGTTTTGGGTTGCAGTTTGGGCACTCGGCCTACAAAAGGTTCACCATCACTGCCCTATGCTATCCACCTCACTGGGTTGTTGGTGGGGATGTTGTTGTTGTTGCTGCCGCTGGTGCTTTTACCACTGTATGGTTTCACAGCCTCCCAGTGATGTATTCAAGTCTTTTAACCCAAGTCTCAAGTTGAGTCTCAAGTCCTTGCAACTTAACAGAAAAAAAGGACATGGTGGTTTGTGGGGTGCGGTGCAGGTGGGTTTCAATAACTAAAAGATCGAGAAGACGTGCACAGAGTTGGGGGATTTCTCGGAGGCAAAAGGAAAGTGTTGAGCGATGGACTGGAGGTGGAAGGATCCTTCTAAAGCTTTCCAAAAGCTCCAGAAGGCTCATCCGATGTGCAGCAGGGATAGGATGCTGAGCAGACATCAACCCCTGCCTCAAGCCCATTGCCTAATGGGATGCTGCTCCTGGATGAAGTTGGACCAACAAGTCGGTGGCTAAAAATATACAAGTCTCAAGTCAAGTCAGCAAAGCATTTATTGCCAAGTCAAGGCTGAGTGGAGTCACTGAAGCAACTTGAGTCCGAGTCATGTCCGAGTCAATTGAGTCAAGTGTACATCACTGCAGTCTACCAGGTGTTACTGACTCATGTTTTGGCCTATCAATGGTTTGGATTCTGTCCAAGAACCTAAGAATTAGTGAGACATCGATGGATAATGTGCCATGTTCCAAGGACTCGGAACAATGGATGCAAGCTCCAGGAAAAGAGATTCCAGCTCAACATTAGGAGGAACGTCCTGACAATAAGGGCTGTTTGACAGTGAAAGATGGTACCTTGGAGTATGGTAGAGTCTCCTTCCTTGGAGGTCTTTAAACAGAGGCTGGATGGCCGTCTGTTGAGGGTGCTTGATTTAGAGTTCCTGCATGGCAGAAGGGGGTTGGACTGGACGGCCCTTCTTGGGGTCTCTTCCAACTCTATGATTCTATTATTCTATGATTCTATACTATCTTGTGTGTATGTGTGTGTGTGTTATTGTGTACAGTGGGCCCTTGCCTTACGCAGGGGATCCGTTCCGGACCCCCGCGTAAGGCGAATTCCACCTATGCTCAAGCCCCATTCATTTAACAATTCTTCCACAGGCACAACAAGCCACCTTCCCCAGAAGAGCATGAGAACATCGCAACTGAACAATAGCTTGCATTGTGTTAGTAGCTGCACTGCTTTGGTGCACTTCTCAAGATGGTATGGCTAGCGGGCACAGAACTGAAACCTCACCTCCTTGCTTATGGTATGGCGCACTCTTAGCCCTTTGCTTGCGGGTTCCCACACGTCTTTTTGCCTTGGCTGTCCCCCTCTGGGTCTCACCTGCTTCGCTGTAGTATGGATACCAACGGAAGCCTAAGCGAAGGGCAGACGTTTTCTCACTGGCATCCAAGGGTCTTTCATTCATCCATCCTAGTTAAGCCAAAGCAGTTTTGTAAGAACTGGTGGTGGGAGAAACGTGAATGGAGGGCGTGCGAAAGAAATAGCAAAGGCATCTTTTCTGGCACCCTTTGGAAAGAGATGCCTCTGGTTGATGGTAGCATCCAAAATGCACAATACAGTGGTGCCTTTATTGACCGACCAAAATGCAGCAAATACATGTTGCAAGCTTTCGCAGCGCCACTGGCTTCTTCGTTAAGCTTTGAAAGCAATGTGCTTTGTGCCTTTTAGTTGGTCAGTAAAGGTATCACTGTTTTGTGGCATTTGGATGTTGCCAGCAACCAGAGGCATCTCTTTCCAAAAGGTGCCTGCACTGAACTTTGCTACACGGACGATACGGCTACCTCTGGATATGTTTTCTGGTGGATGGGTACATCTCCTCCTCCTTTCCTCCACCCCACAAGGAACCTCAGTTCTTGGATTGATGGGCAGAGTCAGAGGTAAAAAGCCAGGGCCAAAGATATCAGTCTATTTTAGCCTTGAAGGTCCATCTTTCCAGGAACTAAGGTGTTTCAACCCTTATAGAACAGGGACGGAACCCATTTGCAAATGCTAGGAAGCTACCAAAGGATGGCATAACATGCAAAAGGGGGGGAATCCCATCTGGGGAACACTACAAGGGGCACATTTCATCCCAGGTGAGCTAGGTTTAACCCCAAGGCCTGATAGTCCCCATCCCTTGGCATTCCATGTCAGACCTCAGAACCGCGGTCCTTGAACAAAAGAACTACAAAGGCGGATTGGAAAAAGAAATAGTAGAATTGGAACTCATCCGTAAACGACAGTCCCACAGCAATGGACTGAACCGGGACAATGGCATCCTGACACACTACACACATTTCAACACTATTTGACCCCATCCTCAGTGGGGTGTCCTACACTCATCTATCCTCTTCAACTACAGGCTAGTTTCCAAAGCCAAACTGGTCTTGCCATCCCATCTCCATCTCTGATGGCTATGTCTTTGTCCATTGTTAAAACTGGACTTGCTACTTCATTTCCAAACCCAAAGGATTTTGAATTTGGATTGACATTCTCACACACCTATGGCACATGTATGTCTGTCCCCGTCAGGGGTGCTATCAGTGTGAGTTTCCCGCATGGCAGAATGCGGTTGGACTGGATGGCCCTTGAGGCTCTCTTCCAACTCTAGGATCCTATGCCATGGCACCAGAGCTGTGGATGCAGCCACAGCTGAAAGGTGCCCAAATCGCTCCCCAAGTCCCCATACCCTTCTCTGCAAAAACTGAATGCTTGGAAAATGCTGTCTTTGCAGCGGTTCCTTTGCTGCCTGTGTGCCAGCTCTTCTCATTATTTCATCAAGGCTCTTGAGCCGAAACGGTGCCTGGCCAAGAGACCCCCTTCTCCGTCTCTTTCCTCCGCTTGAGGCTCATTAGTACCTCTCTGGCTGCCTCTCACCGCTTAATTAATGAACACTTTCTCCATTCAAGAGCAAAGCTGGCTGCCTTTAATGAGGACTGACTGGCAGAAAACAAGTGGGAAGGATTTTTTAAAAGTCATATATATATATATATATATATATATATATATGCGCCAAAGCCTCCTCTGAATTGAAAGTGGATTTGCCATTCAGCCGGGCTGATTTCGAATGGCTGCGTCACAGATGAAAAAGGACATCAAAATAACAATACCAGACCGACAGCTGTACACACGGTTCCCCAATACGCACATTTTGGTACGTGTTCCAGAGATGACAAGTTCAATATATATATATATATATATATATATATATATAGTAAGTTGGACCTGCCAAGATTTCACAGGTCAAAATTGGGACCCATGTGGCCAAGCAAGAGCAGCTGGAAAATTAATGAAGAAGAACTCGCAAGCGAGAAAAGGCTGCAGCGGTTTGCTTTTGCCTGAGCCTACTGGGAAGGAAAAAGACATTGGGGTTTGCCGCACGACTAAAAAACCCAACTTACTTTATCGTTTCGAATCCTCTTCCGCTATTATCACTTGCATTTTGCCTCCGGCCTAAAACCTGCCTAAAACCCGGTTAGAATCTCCCAAGCTGGAAACTATTGATTGCAAATCGGCCAACTGAGCACAGTTTCTAGCTGAGTTTTAGGTGGGTCTTAGATTGGAGGCGGCATCGGTGACAAAATGTGATATTCAGCTGCGTCCCGGAAGAGGATTCAAACCGGGAAAGGTAAGTCAGATTTGTTAGCTGTGTGAAAAACTCCTCTGTGTCTTCTTCTCCTCTCCTCCCTGGTAAGCTAACTCAATGCAAACTACTTTTGCATTTAATACTTGGTTTGCAGCAATTGAATTAAGCTGAGGACCAAAGGGGGAAAGTGGGAGGAGGAGAGAGAAACCGGGACATTTTAAAAGAAGCTTTATAAAGTGGGATGGCAGAGGATTAATTGGGGGCATCCTTGCTAAAGCAGGAGATTTGGAGGGTATGCTGTATGTCTCACACTTGGGTTGTTACCAATGCATGGTACATTTTTTGCAGACACCAAATAACCTCTGGCTTGGTTTAACCTTTTAAAAATCCTATACTTTGTCCCCATTTGCCAAAAAGCTTGAGATGGTGTCCCATCGTCTTCTTACAATGACCCTGTGATGTAAACCATGCTAACCTATTGATCCATGTGCAGCCAGTGTGTTTCATGGGCTAACTAGGGACTTGAGATTGCAATTCAGTCTTCCCTATCTGATCAATACCTTTCTGAAATGGGAGCTTGAGAGACATTCCTTTTTGGACTATAGCTCCCAGGATCTTCCAGCCACCAGCCCCACTGGATAAGGGTTTTTAAGAGGTCCAAAAAGTTCCATCATCCATTGCACCCCTTTGACCATCCCATTCTAATGGAAATCTTGAAATGTTCCTCCTGGCTCCATATTCAACAGAAGGGTGAACACTGCCATCATCCCTTTCTGTTCTGGGACTCTTGCAAACTAGTTTGAAGGGAAGCTTGGAAAAGTTACCTTCTATGCATGGTTGGGGGCGGGGGGGACACAACAACTCCTCAGGCCCCTGACCCACAAAGATGATGGCTGGGGATTCTGGGAATTATGATCCAACACACTGACCTTCATAGAAGGCTGTTGGTGATGTGCAGGAGTTTCCTGATTGAACCCAAAAGGAAGCCTCCATCTGACCTACTCCAGATCACCCAACTTCCTTCTCCAAAAGAACCTCCACTCAGGGCTGGCCAAGAGCAAGGAAAAGTAACTTTTTGCTCTACAACTCCTCAAGTTACTCCACCAGGATGACTATTAGTCATTCTGGAGCTTCTGGGAGCAGGCCAGGCTCTGTCTCAAAAATGTCTCCATCCATAAGTCACCACCACCGCCACCACCGAAACCACCACCGCCTATCCTTTGGGAAGCAGATGGGCAAACCTGAGAAGCATGATGGCCTGCGGAGAGTCAAGAGGGGTGGGAAGCTAAAGAGCTTCTTCCTGCAGACCTTCTGTTCCTGGGGAGTTGGTGTTGAAGCTCTTTCCCACCTTGAAGCCATGTCCTCTGGAAGCTGACTCAGGCCTAGCTCACAATGGGGAGGCTGTGATGTCACCTTTTGACTCTTGGCTCAGCTGGCCAACCATCTTCTCTGAGAGGCAAAGTGGCACATGGACCTGTGTTCCTCGGGGGCAGAGCTCCTGCTTCGCATGGGGTTCAATCCCCAGGTGCTCCAAGGTTTCATTGTTGTTGCTAACCACCTTCGAGTTGATCTCAACTCATGGCAACCCTGTGCATGAGACATCTCCAAGATTCCCCATCTTCCACTGGTCGGCTTAGGTCTTATAAATCCATGTCCATGGCCTTCTTAATAGAGTCCATCCATCTTGCATGTGGTCTTCCTCTCTTTCTACTTCCCTACACCTTTCCTAGCACAGTGCACCGTTCTGGACACACACCCTCCCCACGTAAGGCAAATGGTGCATATGCTTGAGCTCCATTGGATAGCATGGGGCTTGTGCATGATGCATGGCGTGGCACACACACCATTCATTTCCCATTGTGCGGCTCTCAGCGTAAGGTGAAAGTTGCATAAAAGGTGCCCGCATCTGACATGTGCACACTGCATTATTATCTTTTCCAATGATCCATGCCTTCTCATGATGTGGCCAAAGTACGACAGCCTCAACTTTATCATCTGGGCTTCCAGGGAGATTTCAGGGTCGATCTGTTCAAGGACCCATCCATTTGTCTTTGTGGCTGTCCACAGTATCCTTAGCACTCTCTTCCAGCACCACATCTCAAATGAATTGATTTTCTTTTCATCCACTTTCTTCACTGTCCATCTCTTGCATCCATACATAGTAACAGGGAAAACAATGGCTTGTACGATTCTAACTTTGTGTATGGGCCCGAACGGACAGGCCAAATATAAAGCTGCTTCGGGTCACTTTGGAAGAATGCTGCTTAAATGACACATGCATCTTAAGAACCCAGAAGTTGCTCCAAAGTTGCTTTGCAGTCCTTAGGACTGGAGCGTGGCTTTGGAATGGCTTCCAGCCTCTTAGGACACATGCAGCATTTAAACAGCATACCTCCAAAGTGACCCAAAGCCGCTTTATTTTGGCCTGTCTGTTTGGGCCCTATCTTTAGGATTTTCATAGGCACCCTCCCCATTCCCAGTCTTCTTCTGATCTCTTGACTACAGTCCCCATTCTGATCAATGTCTGACCCAAGGTATGGGAACTCTTTTACTATTTCGATTTCCTCGTTGTCTAGGTTGACTCCAGCCCCAAATCTTAGGGACCCTCTGCCAGCCAACGCAAGCAAATATGATCTAGATGGGGAAAGGGTCTCAGGAAGAGTAAGGCTCCTATACCTTACTTGAAAAGCCTCTGTGTTGCATGCAGAAGATCACAGATCCAGTCCTCAGCATCTTCCATTAGAACGACTTGGGACCCTTTCACACATAGTCCTATGATTCTACTTTAACTGCCATGGTCCTATGGATAGCAGCTTGAGCTACTTTAGGTCAAACCCGCTGCGGATATATAGGGATAGATGAGGATCACATTGGGCTTGATTTGTTCATTTTGAGAAGATCATTACCCCATTCCTTTATAAATATGACCGAAAGAAATAGAGATTTTGTATTTTCAAATGTGGGTGAATGCAAATCTCACCAATTTTTAAGGAGCTGGGGCTTTTGTTGCAGAAACCCAGAATTAGCAGGGAGACCCGGAGCTGGTTGGAAAGGAAACTTAACTTATTTAGCTGCAGCGATCCCAGAAGGAAATGCATCCAAATTACTGGGGCCTGGATTTCAAAGTGAACCAAGCTTTTATAGTACTTTGAACAAAGAAAAGTACAATTGGTTACATATGAATTTAAACATATAGACCCCTTCACCATCTCCAACTGTCCTGTATTACATTCTTTTGCTTTTTAGGGCCGTCGCTTTTTGCATGACCTGATGCCCATCATCCTGGCAACCCTTGCCCTCCATACCTTTCAGTACTATTTGCGCATAGTCAAATCAAATCCCAATTTTACTCCGCTCTGGGCCCACAACAAACTCCAACTCCCAGAATGCCATAGCTTTCAGCCAGGGCAGTTAAAGTGGTACCAAACCGGGTTATTTCTCCAGTGTGGATGTCACTAAGAAACGTCACTAAGAAAATTACAGGGCTCAGAGGGTAACAAGAAGATGCTCAATTGTCAAAAGCCTCTCCATTTTTTAAACTAGGCATCATTTTCTCTATATATCTTTATTTCCGCCAGCAAAAGCTGACCGCGAATCCTATTTTTTACCATCTCTACCCCCAAAGAACGGTCCTCTATCCTCAAGAAGTGCTAAATTAAATGGCCTTGTAAAGCAGGGAAGATTGAAACGTTCATAACTCTCCCTCTCAACCCTGATTTATTTTCAAGGCACAGCTTGAAGTCTTTCCAGCTCAGGGAAGAGCCGAAGTCTTCGGAGGCGGAAAATCTTCCTGCCGAATGTATCTTGGGAGACAGAAAAACCCAAAGTAGGTTGACTTAAAAAGACTCGGGGAATCGGATTGGAAAGGGATGAGAGAGGGACATTTCGACTCCCGATTTGGAGCCTGTAAATGGAACCAACTGTTTTAAAAACTGCATTTTCCCCGACTGCCGTTTTCAGAGTCCTCCGAAATGCAGAGGTGTTGGTGGCTTCCATATCAAGAGGGATGGCGGATCTGCTCTGGGATTTAGTCCGAACATTTAATTCCAAATTACTAGCACATATCCCCCCCAAATATTGTCTACAGATGTCACTAAAACCAAAACAGCTGTCGCTGAACCTGAGTCAGTAGACTCCAGACTGTGCCGCATTCTTCAAGTGAAGCATGTGAAGACGGCACATCCATAAACCTGAGCTTTCCAAATGATTATTGATGGTTATTGATTATTCTGATGGCATGCTGCCTAACATTGCGCAGATGAAAACCAGGGCGCATGAGGCCAAGGGACATGGGGATGCGGTTGAGAGGTCCAATGTGGAGGAACGCACAAGCGAGGAAGGCTACAGCTTTGGGCAGGGAATAATGCCAGATGCAGGTGAAACGTCAGGAATAAATTCTTCTAGAACAGGGCCACACAGCCCCCAAACCCCACAATAAACTATAGTCTTGAGCTCAAATTGTAGTTCGCATTTGAACCGAATCGCTGAAGGGATTAGGAGAGGGGGGGCATGCGCTAGACCCATTTAACCCAGTCTTTTTGACACTGTTTTCTGCTTCTTTTTGGATAAACCGATTCCGCGCAAGTGAGAACCAGATGCAGGTCAATTTGCCCTTCGACCGGCTGGAGCAGGTCCATTTTGAGTCCATTCATGAATGTAAACCACAAGTGGGTTATTTTACAGGGGGAAATGCAGTCGGGGCAAATGTAGTGGGAACCATGCTCTGCTGTCGAATCGATCCATCGATTCGGATCAAAGACCGATTTATATGTAAGTGGGAATGAGACCCAAGGTAACCCTCAATAGCTCAGTGTTAGACGGTCCTGTGTTTGATCCCTAGCATCCCCAAATAAAGAGGTCTGAAGTACAAGTGATGGAAAAGGCCATCTTCCATCTAAGAGTTTTGGAAGAAGTTGCCAGTTAGAGCAGACACTACTATCCTAGAAGGACGAAGGGTCTAAGTAGACAACTACCCATATTTTTGGACCCTTTCTTGTGAAAGATGCCATAGCTAAGGCATTTTTATGGCAAGCAGAGGGTCTTGAGTTCAATCCTTGGCATCTCCAGAGAAGGGGAAAAGGTACCAAGTGATGGTTGACCATGAGTCAACTTACCCAGAACTTGGTCACCCAACACTCACTTTTCCAATATGGCAGCTTTGGATGTTCATTCGTTCTAAACTCAATCTCAGCCTATTTCCAAGTGCTATGTCTTTATTGAAACGTCATCGTCTCTGTCTCTGCCTGCCCAACCCTTTCACAATCAACTCATATCCATTTTATGATTATTGAGGCTTTAAAAGGACAATTAACAACCGATATTTTTCCTGTCAGGGAGATAAAGATAACAGGTTTTTAAAAAGCATACAAATGTTGGGCGCTCTCGCTTCTTTCTCATTCTCCCTGTGTTTTCCTGCCTTCTGGCACAAATTGCCTTATTAATGAAGTTAACATCTTTGCCTTCAGCCAAATTGTCTAGTAATGAGACCAAGGATGTTATATCTATATATTTGTTTCCATATTCTTAATTTGCTCTTTTATAAGTCTCACTTGGGCAATTTTAGTTTTACGAAGTTCTTGGCAGGAAGGGAAGCAAGGCCTCTAGTTTTGTTCACCGCCAGACTCTTGTACAGAGTATATTTTAGGATGGACCTACAGAGAAAATGCAAATTGATACTTGGATAAGGAACTGTTGACGCAACAAGTTGTTACGCAAGCGCCACATGGCAACGTGCGGACGCCGCACAGCACTTATGTAACAATGGCGGTGCCCATGTATACAGGGTGCTGCCATTATTACGCCGCTGCCACATATTAGGGTTGCGGGGCATGCGGTCACTCTGCCCCCACGCAACCCCAGTACATGGCAAGGCTGGCGCAAAGGACCGCGGCATATTTTTTGGTGGGACGTGGTGACCCATTGCAAGCTGAGGATGTGTCTCAATGTGGGACAAATAACACAGGCTTAATGTGCTTCTTAAGTGTGCCCAGCCTGTAGAATGTGCTGAACAGCTAAGGATTTTAATGCTCATCATTATAGAAAGTCAGATTGGATATAGCTAGGAAAGCAGTGTTGTGGACAAGAGCATCTTCAGAGTTGTTGGGCTCTTCATTTCGTCCCCATCCATGTCAACCAGAGGTGTCTTCTCACACCCAGATGGCACATTACAGCCAGACTACAGATTCTTACACTCAGCATGGCTTGACTGTGACTCTGAGAGTAACTCATCATGGGTTAGAAGGGGAAGGAAACCTATTGGGAAGATCCTACCTACTGTTGGCACAACTGGGAATGAGTTGGCCTGCTTCCTTCCCTTCCCTTCCATTTACAAAGAGGAATGCAATGGCTCTGCTGTGCAAGCAAGGCTTATAATTTAAACTTCCAGTTCTACCTGTGCTGGAAGCTCATAGGGATACCTAGGGAGGATGTTCAGAAAGGGGTCACCCAGGCCAGAAGGTCAAAGGTGGGTTGGGAGAAATGTGGTTGGAAGATGGTGGACGTAACTGAGATGCTGCCCCTACCTGGAAGCCAGGTTGCCTTCTTCTTAACCTTTTTTAGGAATCAAAGCTCTGAGATTCACCTGCATCTACTGATGAAAGTCCATCAAAGTGCTGATGACCTCCTTCCGTTCCCGGCTTCCCCTTCTTTTTCCGCTTGCCGGTGCCCCCCCGCTAGGATGCCCTTCACATTTAACTTCGAGGTGGAATGGGACTTTTTAGGTGGGTAGCTGAGAGAGTCCTGAGGGAGCCCAGTGGGTCTCATGTGGGCATCAGCTTCCTGGCTGTGGCACATGACATGTGATTTCATGGGACCCTCCTTGAACCCTTCTGTATGGACCTGGCTCCCCTCCAGCAAAGCATTGCTACATCCCACACTGGGCCCAGAGCTTTCCAGAGACATGCTCTGGCTTTGATTGGCTTCTGTAGCCCGGTCTCTTTTTATTGTGTTCGTCTTTGTAATTCCTGATCTCAGCGTGGAGAAACCCTGGAGATCCAGGGCCTCCATTTGGTTGCTGTCACTGAGTTCACAGCTGCTGATCGATTCCACAATGGGCTCCATCCGGAGTGCTATCTTTTCTTTTCCCAACTGCGATTGGAGTCGGCCTCCTTTGGCACCCACATCCTCTTCGGGAGGTTCATCTTGGTCACTCAGCGGTCGGAAAATAGATCTCCTTCCAGGGAGTTGCCTCGCAGATGCCCATTTGTGCTCTGGGCAATGACTGTGTGGAGACAAAGATGAGCCAGAGGTTAATTCAAAAGCTATCAACCTTGACTTTTCTGAGTCCTTCTCCCATCAACGACTCAGGATTATTAATGGTGCCAGGCCCATAGCTAGGCCTTTAGGGGACCTGGGGCAGAAAGTAAATTTGGGGCCCCTATATTTTTAAAATTAGGTGATCCTGGAGCCGATTCTAGGGCTTGGGAGGGCAGAGTGTTCGCACGCTCCCGAGTCCTACCACGCACTGTTTGCCATCTTGGTGCACCGTCATTTACATGGAGTGCGCGTCAATGATGTGGCTCATGCGTGCATCCAAATGGCGTGGTACCCGAGGGGCGTCACAGCATTGTTCCAGGGCACTTATGGCACCTCTGTTGCGGAGAACAAAAGAGCTACGTCTCTTTGGCATCAATAAAAGTGTAGTGTCTAGATCAAGGGAAGTAACAGTGCCACTCTATTCCACTCTGGTCAGGCCTCACCTGGAATATTGTGTCCAGTTCTGGGCACCACAGTTTAAAAAGGATGTGGAGAAACTGGAGCCATGTGTCCAAAGGAGGGCGACTAAAATGGTGAAAGGTCTGGAAAGCATGCC
Source organism: Sceloporus undulatus (assembly GCF_019175285.1). Taxonomy (NCBI): domain Eukaryota; kingdom Metazoa; phylum Chordata; class Lepidosauria; order Squamata; family Phrynosomatidae; genus Sceloporus; species Sceloporus undulatus. Next base: position 4,792,370 of record NC_056528.1, on the reverse strand, counting down.
CTATGAGGAACGACTCAAGGAGCTGGGGATGTTTAGCCTGGAGAAGAGAAGGTTAAGGGGTGATATGATAGCCCTGTTTAAATATTTGAAGGGATGTCATATTGAGGAGGGAGCAAGCTTGTTTTCTGCAGCTTAGGATCATATTGACTTTTCCAGCTGCTGCATCTCACTGCTGATTCATGTCCAGCCTGTGGTCCACTATGACTCCTAGATCCCCATGTACTGCCTTCAAGCCACCTATATCTGTGTGTTTCATGATTCATAATATAATAATAGACAGGGAGTGGGTGAGCGGAGGCGGAGGGAAAGGTTGAAGAGACAGCAAAGGAACAGAGAGGCTAACCTTGCCATGGCACGCCCTAAGTGCTTTAGAAACGCATTGTTAGGCTTGGCTTCCAGGCGAGCCATGAGGAAAGTCTACTGCGCCAGTGGCACAAGAGGGGTTCGAAGCACGGCTTCGCTGCTCCTTCGGGGAGACGTGGCACGTTTGCCTTGGCTCTGCGACGCCGGTGTCTCAAGCGGCCTCCGAGCATCCAGGATCTGAAGGCAGCTTTTTCCCTGGCAAGCCCAGCAAAAGCCTTCAGCATGATCAACAAGGGAGAGTCTCCTAGCAACTGCTGCTTAGGAACTGTTGCTAGAGTTGAGAAGGATTTCCTGCTTCTCCTGCGCATACTTGACGTATAGCAAGCAACATGCACACATATATGCATTTGGGGTAAGGCGGGTACTGTCATGGAGGTTGGCATCAGGTATGATGGGCACTGGGTGCTCCCTCTTCTGTTGGCGAACTTTAAAAAGTGATGGAGGCCAGTGCCGTTTTGATTTCCCATCGTGCCACAGGTCAATGCGCACCGGAGGCATTGCAGCTGGGGTTGCCAGAGTGAAAACTAGCAATTGCAATGGTTGTGTAGAAGAGGGGATTTTGGCAGGTGTTGCTTGTCCTGCAACCAGATCAGAAGCAACACCTGTTGAAATCCTTTCTACCTTTGAACCATTAGACTCTAATGGTTGGGTACAAAGGATTTCAGCAGGCCTCGTTTGTGACGTGGTTGTGTGACAAGCAATTCCCCCTTCTACACAACCGTCACAATGATCAACACAACAGGAGCAATATGCTGTTTTCCAGTGGCATCGGCTACCCCTTCTTATCTCCAGCATTGTCTTGGCTGGAGTGAAAGGCAGATGAGTGAAGGGTTTCCAGATCTCAGGGCCCCGTCCCTCTTTCCCAGTCTTCGGCCATAAAGGATAGCTTGGTTTGTGTATTCCTGCATGGCAGATGGGGTTGGTTTGTGTATTCCTGCATGTTGTCTCTGGGCGAGAACACTATCTTGAAAAGCATATCTGTCGGAGATGCTTTGATTGAGAGTTCCTGCATGGCAGAATGGGGTTGGACTGGATGGCCCTTGGGGTCTCTTCCAATTCTATGATTCTGTGATTCTATGAATTGGTGTCTATGCTCCTCATTTGTTAGGCTTTGTGTTATTTATTTGAATGGCCTGCCCTATGTGACTGTGATTGATTCAAGTATCAAGCTTAGTGACATCTACTATGGTCTATACCAGTGATGGTGAACCTTTTAGAGTCCGAGTGCTCAAACTGCAACCCAAAACCCACTTATTTATTGCAAAGTGCCATGTACCTCTGGCTTTCTAGTAACAAACTCTGGCAAACTCTGTGCTGGGACGATGGCACATGTGCCCATAGAGAGGGCTCTGTGTGCCACCTCTGGCACACGTGTCATAGGTTTGTCATACTCTTGTAACATCCCCAGGGCCTACCCTTTGTGACATTGCCAGGGTTATCCTTAGGTTTTATGCTTTATCTCTTTAAGATTTAGGGTTGTCTCTTGTCCATGGGGCTGGTGGCTGACCATGCCAACCTTTGATGCCCATCCTATCTGCGGTCCATCTTTGCAGTTGTGGAGTCTCCTCCCAGACAGACATGTTTGGTTGGCACAACTTTATTGTCTTATCCTGGCACCTGGCCAAGCCTTTTATTGGTTTTAATCTTCCCAGCTCTTTTAAAAAATCTGTCTGCAAATTGGTTCCGAGGCTGAACATCTTAATGTTCACGTTCACCATGGCGTCGCGGCGACATGCTTTCGCCCCCACGAAGACGATTTCGTGGCCCGTCTTTGGCTGATTTTACGATTACGGCTGAGCCATTTTAATTTCTCCTCTATTATTTGTGGCGGGTTTTTATAGCTTGCTATCTGATCTACGTTTTTATTGGGATTTTTTTTCTTCTTCCTTAGGCTGTTGTGAATTGTTTTAAATTGTTTGTCTCCGACAGAACTTCCTCCGTCGGGTGACAACCAAATAACTAATGAGGCTGGGAGCAGGGACATGATAGGGAGTTAGAAAGTGATTCATGGCATTGGAGAAAGTGGTGCAGGAGAAGCCAAAGAGGTCATTCTATCAAGCTAAACAATGGGAGATCCAGGAGGGGCAAGAAAATAGCTGTACTCTGTCTAATGGCAGGGCTGGCCCTGGCTGGTTTGCATGACTCTATTCCAGTGATGGCGAACCTATGGCACGTGTGCCAGAGGTGGCACTCAGAGCCCTCTATGGGCACATGTGCCATCACCCCAGCACAGAGTTTGCCAGAGTTTGTTACTAGAAAGCCAGGGGGACATGGCACTTTGCAATAAATAAGTGGGTTTTGGGTTGCAGTTTGGGCACTCGGCTTCTAAAAGGTTCACCATCACTGCATTGCCTATGATAAGACATGCTGGGTTAGAGCAACTGCCTCGTATAACTCACAGGTCTGAGACAGACGTGGCAGCACCGGTTCTAGGGTTCCAGAGTGCACAGCAACCGCACGCTCCAGAACCTTACATTTTGCCGGCGGCACCATGACTGCACAGCCCTGCCCACATGGGACAAACATCCATGATGCAAGCGCGGTGCAGCATCCACACCTCCTGGTGCCGCACTTGCATTTTTGACGCACCACAATGCGCCAATGGTGCACTGATGACGTCGTCCCCATGCACCGAGAAGAACCCAGTTTGCTCTGGAGGGATGCTGCGCAGTTTGGCTGCGGTGGCGTCCCTCCGGAGGAAAACTGGGCACCTCCATAGTCATGTATAGACCATCGTAGATGGTCACCAAGCTCTGGTGCCACAACGCACAACCATTCCTAGAATCCCATCGCATTGAGCCTGGCAGTCAAAACGGTGTCAAACCTGATTAATTTCTGCAGTGCGGACGCAGCCTGAATGAACAGAAGAATAACATGGGACAAATATAGACAGACTTGTCCATCCCTATTTATGCAAAAGCTCAGGAGTGTAAAATGTCCAGAAGTGAAGCTCAAGTGCAGGGCCTTCTTGGTGGCTGCTCCGAGGCGCTAGAACTCCCTTCCTGGGAAGGCTAGGAAGATATGCTATCTTTCTATCAGCAAGCAAAGACTATTTTTAAAATCCCAACAGGCTTTTGAGAACTGAATGTTTATAAAGAAACGGCTTTGAAAAGAATGCTTTCTTAAATGGCTTTCTGTTATATTTAATTGTACTTGTTAAATAGTTTTATAACATTATAAATTGTTGGATTCCGCCTTCAGCGTTGACCTTTTATGCTTCGATTATAGGACTGCATTATTGTTTTAATTTGTAAGCCAGTTCTGGGGAAAAGACAGACTGTAAATAAGGTTAATAACAATGATAACACAGCTTTTTTTGCTTTTAGCCAAGAAATCCATTACCGATTAAGGAACAAAGTCGCCTTCTTTGTCCCTTTGGGTCTAATTTTTTATCACCCTCCTGAATGGCTGAGCGGAGGCTGAATTTTCGGATCATGATTTGCTCTTTTGTGAGCGGCCGTGGCTAAAACCCGCAGCTCAGGCAGAGCCTTTGAAACTGTAATGGCACCTTTGATTTTCAATCTGCGGATGAAGGTGGAGGCAGAGGAGAGACGACGGTGGGTGTCAGATGGTGCCAGAAACACCCTGGGCTCCCTCGACAACTATACAGTGCCCGGTGCCAACAGAATGCCAACCCTGGCTTTGTGGGCCTTATATAAGAACAAACAAGCCTTGGACCTGTGTTAGGCAACAACAACAACAACAACAAAAAATGTCAGGCTACAATTTTGAATTTCCATAGAATCATAGAGTTGGAAGAGACCCCAAGGGCCATCCAGTCCAACCCCATTCTGCCATGCAGGAACTCTCAATCAAAGTATCCCTGACAGATGGCCATCCAGCCTCTGTTTAAAGACCTCCAAGGAAGGAGACTCCACTACACTCCAAGTCCTGAACATCATACCATCCCCAAATAGCTGCATTTTCCTCTAGAGTGTTTCTCAAAATGGCAGCCGGAACTAATGTGATGTTACTGCCTGGTGCCATTTTGAGAAGAAAAGGGAAGGATTTGAGTTTGGGGAGGTCTAGGGGTCAAATTGGCCCCTGGCCCCCATGCAGTTGCCTATCCTGGATAAAGTGACCATAACACTGGGCAGCCATCATACAAAATTTGGCCCTCGACCATGGTCACTTACATAGGTCTGTGCCACAGATCATGGCGATACGTTTTTATAAGAACTCCCAGCATTGACCCGAAAGCTTGTCCCATGCTTACAGATCCTTGCCTGGTACAGATGCCTTGCAGCCACGTATCGATGGACTTGTAGTGGTACTCCATGCCTCCATAGGTCTGGGAGACGAACCTGTAGGAGCCGAAGACTTGGACCTTGCCCCGTTTCCACCTGGCTCCCAGGCTTCGTTCTCCGTATCCCAGCCAGATTTCCACGTGGACAATGTCGTGGGGTTGCCTCTTCCCTGCAAAGTAGGCAACGAAACAAAAAAGAGTGGGAGATTATTATACTAAACCTCAAGTCCAGGTATCTCAGGAAAGGACTGGAAGGAGGAGAAAGAAGAGGGGACTGAACTCTTGGCACCTGAAACATGTCAGCGTCTCGTAGAATCGCAAGGCATGGAGTCATGCAAGAGACCCCAAGGGCCATCTGGACCAAGCCCTTTCCATGCAGGAATACACAAGTAAAGCACTCCTGGCAGAAGGACATCCAAAGAATGAGACTCCACTAAACTCTATGGCAGTGTATTTCCCTGCGATCCTAAGACCTGAGATCCTTTGAACTGAAAATGTTGGGAACTGAACCTTGGACCTTCTGCATGCAAAGCAAATGTTCTACCGCTGAACCATCATTACTCTTCCAAACATTACCATGCGCTGCAGGAGTGGGACCCCAGTGGAGCTTGATGGAAGATGTTCACCAAGAAGGTGAGGAAGGTCGGGACATAGGCCAGATGCTTTTCTGACCCCCTTTGAGCTCTCCATCAGGAATGGAATGGCCATGGGGACACTTGTTGTGTGCCTTCAAGTCGTTTCCAACTTATGGCAACCCTAAGGTGAACCCATCATGGGGGTTTCTTGGTGAGATTGGTCCAGAAGTTATTATCCTCTGAGGATGAGAGAGTGTGATTTGCCCAAGATCACCCAGCAGCTTTCTATGGATTCAACACCTGGTCTCCTGAGTCATAATCCAATGCTCAAACCACTAGAACACATTGACTTTCATGGTGGATCACTACAGCGGTGAAATGGTGACCGTGTGGTGATGGGGTGCCATAGCAAAGTTGCAAGTCTTACACTGTATTAAATTATGCGAGATTGTGGCCCATCTCTCCTCCTCTTTTTATGCTGGGACAGACTAACCCAGACATCTCCTTTTCCAAAATAGCAAGCAAAGTTATACCTCCCTGTTTACTCAATGAACAGGGAGAGAGATCTTTGCTTATTGTTTTAGCCAAAGAGAAAGCAAAGGCAAATCCCCTCTGAAAGTTAGCGTTGAGTAACTTTCTAGTAGCGCCTTGCCACCACCCCGCCGTATGGTATTCTGCCCACCTCTCACCATGGATGAATGGATAGATGGGTGAATTGGGAGGAAAGGACAGAAAGAGAAAAAATGGACCACATACTTTGCACATCAAAGTATGTTCCTGAGATGAAGATGAGATCTCCTGGCTTCAGATATTCTTCACTGGGTAAGCTAACAGGAAGGGTGTCATACTGGTAGGCTTGGTTCCCGAGGCCGATGGAGAAGCCAAACTCTTCGGCTAAGTCATGCATCACTCTCCGGATAAACCCGCAGCAGTCCAAGAAAAGCGGAGAGTCGTATTCTGGAGCTGCAGAGAAAGCATTGCGATTATAAACTGGGAAAAACGACGGAGCAACGGAACACACACTTTTGAATTCACATTAACTCATACTCTCCAACTATCCTGATATTGCAAGGACAGTCCCGACTAATCCTCTGCCGTCCCACTTTTTCAGCTGCTTTTAAAATGTCCCGTCTTCTCTCTCCTGCCACTTTCCCACTCCGTCCTCCACTTATTTTGGTTGCAAACTAAGTTCAAAATGGAAATGTAATTTGCAATTCATTAACTTAGCTATTGAGGTGGGAAAAGAGAAGAGAGGAAAGAGGAGAATCTTGCCCTTCCCTGTAGGCTCCGGTAAAAGCAAACTGCGGACGCCTTTCTCAACTCATGTATTATTCTTCCTTCAACTGCTTTGCCGTTTTGACTGTATTTAGTTCTGCCTTTTCTCTTGGTTGTATTTGTTTCGCCTTTCCTCTCCTCGTTTTTATAAACCTCTCTCGGGTGCGCATATGCAACAAACACCCACACAGCGGCTTAGCTGTCCTCCCTCTTTTCCTTTTCCAAAGACCATGTGGGGATATGTATTTTGACCACGTCTCCTCCCGCCGTGAGCATTAATTCGGAAAGCAAACAGATATTGTAGACTTGACCTTTTCGGGCTTTGACATGCCTCCTCCACTACTGCTCCGCAAGGAGTTTCGGCTTTTCCAAAGCTGCTTTCCATTTGGATCCATAAGCATGGAAACGCGCTTCACGTCGTCGTAATGAGGAGACCCATCCGTTTGGAAAAGCCAACCTGGAGTAACTAATTCATTCTCCCCCAGCCCCGATCCGGCTTCCAACTTTATTTGTATGCAAACTATGCTCAACTCCCCACTGGAGCCATTTCAAACTTTTAGTTTTACACTTTAGTAAAGGCACCTCTCCCAAGAGTCGTAAACGCAGAGAAACGTAAATTGCTAAATCGATTGCTCCATTGGATACTGTCTTGCAAGGGAGAGAATCATTGATTTCCTTTTTTTAAAGCAATCTCAGAAGGGACCTTTAAGGTCATCCAGTCCAACCTCTTCTTCAATGCAACATCAATAATGCATCAAGCTGTTTGGTCTCTGTCTTGCCTCTCCATCTCCTCTGGCCAGGAGAGGCCTTTAGTCAGGAGATGCACTAAAATTCAACGTCTGCCTTATTTCTTAGTTCAGTAAAAGAGCATGAAATAGGTCACTTCCATCCATCCATGTGTATTAAGAAACTGGGGCTGTGTCTTGGATTGTTTTGTTGGTGGTTTTTAAATAAATCGGAGTGGGTTGACAGCACTGTTGTTGTTGTTGGCTGCCTGACCTATGTTTTTGGAAAGGCGCGTTGTGACGTTGTGCAACACTTGTATGATCATGGGTGGAGCAGAGACGTAGTTACGACTCCAGGACTATTGTGGCTTCAGAGCCAGATGTGTGGTCATTGTGCCATGATCCCAAAGCACAACAGTCCTGATGCACAATGCCCCAATGCATTGTGGCATAATGGAACACATTGCATGTTGAGAATGTAAGTCAGCTTAAAGGTAAAAGGTAAAGGTAGTCCCTTGACATGAATATCTAGTTGTAACCAACTGTTGCGGGCTCGCCTCCATTTCTAAGACGAAGAGCCAGCATTGTCCAAGGACTGCTCTGGTGGTCAGCATGGCCACACTGAATGCTGTTACCTTCCCATGGAGAAGTGGTACCTATCCATCTCCTTGTATTTGCATGCTTTCAAGCTGCTAGCTTGGCAGAAGCTGGGACTAGTGATAAGATATCACCCCATCCAGGCCTTGCACTGCCAACCTTCGGATCTTCCAATCATCAGAACTGGCATCTTAACCACTAAGCCACCACATCAGCTTACTAACAGTATGCCCACGAACAACAACAACAGCAAAGGGACACCTTCTGCCATGCCATTGAGCATCGTTGCAACGCACTAGCATAGTTGCGCATTGCATATTGTTTCAACAATGCAGCTCCATCCTTGCAAAGTTAGACATCGTAGCCTCTGGTGCAGGATCGCTGCCTTTATTGTTGTTCTTGCTGTTAGCCAAGATCATTGTTATGGAGGATGATATCTCCCAAACCTAACTTTGCAGTCCAGCAGTGCCCTGACCGTAAGGTTTCTGAGGCCCCTCCAAGTCCATGGACTTGGAAATCCGCGGAGGGGCAACCACTATTAATTTTAATGGGGCACATGCCGCAGGCACATGCCCCATTCAAGCCTATGGAGCTTGAATATGTGCGAGTTTTCATTTCGGTACCTCTGCAGATTAATGATGCTTGCAAAAGAGTACCCCACCAGGTCATTCCCCCATCTGTGTATCTGGAGAGACAGCTGTATCGCACCCTTGGATCTTAAAAGATAAACGGCTTCAGGGCTTCAGAGACACAATGACTAGGCTCTAAGCCTCACTGACCATAATGAGACTTCCTTCGGAGTAAATATGCATACAATTATCCTGTCAGCTTTGCAGTATTCGTTGTCATTCTCATTATTATCAGATTTATTCATAATCCCACCTTCTTCCTCAGGGAATGGCATCTGCAGCGCTCTCTGGGTCATGGGCTGCCTTGCAAACAGAGACCCCTGACGCAACTGCTTGTCCAAGGCACCCTCTGGACCAGGAGCATGCTGCAAAAGTCATGTCCCACAGTGCTAGCAACTTGGAAATGCTTCGGTCCGAGTGCTGTCAGGTTGCAAAGGTAGGATTTTGGGATCACATTCAGTCATTCGTCACCATAAACATGAATCCCCAGCACATTTGTTGTTGTCGTATGCCTTCAAGTCGTTTCGGACTCATGGTAACCCTAAGGCAAACCTGTTCAGAGGAGGTTTGCCATTGCTTTTCTCTGAGGCTGAGAGCATGTGACTTGACCAAAGTCACCCAAGGTGTTTCATGGGTGAGCTATAAATCAAACCATGCTCTCCAGAGCCACGTCTGACATTCAAACCATGCTGGTCCTCAGCACATATCATATCATAAATCCATCTTACAATATTGTATCTGCTGATCCAGATGCCTGGTAACGTTTATTATATCCTGCTGTTCCACAGTAAAAAGTCAGACTGTTATCATAAGACAGTGATGGTGAACCTTTTACAGACCGAGTGAGCAACATGCAACCCAGACCCCACTTATTTATTGCAAAGTGCCATGTCCCTCTGGCTTTCTAGTAAGAAACTCTGGCAAACTCTGTGCATGCGTGCCCACAGAGAGGGCTCTGAGCACCACCTCTAGCATGCGTGCCATAGGTTCACCATCACTGTCATAAGACCTAACTTGAGATAGAGCCATGTGGATGTCTGCTTAGACTTAAAAACATTGTATGCCTCTAGTGATTCCAAGTTAAGGGAAAGAGGCACACAACATTCCGAGCCATGTTCCAAAACATCTTGACATGTTCTGCTGATAACGGAGCAGGAACACTGGAGTAAGGCGCAAAGAACAAATGTGTTGCACATAGTTTGGAAACAGTGATTGCCCTTTCTGGTGAGTTAATATGATTTTCACAGCGCTTTGTTGCTCAATGCTGCCATGGCAAGTTTTTGTAAGAATTTGATATAAGGTTACAGAATCATAGAATCGTAAAGTTGGAAGAGACCCCAAGGGCCATCTAGTCCAACCCCTGCCATGCAGGAACTCTCAACCAAAGCATCCTTGACAGATGGCCATCCAGCCTCTGCTTAAAGACCTCCAAGGAGGGAGACTCCACTATATTCCAAGCTGTCGAACAGCCCTTACTGTCAGGAAGTTCCTCCTAATGTTGAGCTGGAATCTCTTTTCCTGCAGCTTGCATCCATTGTTCCAGTCCTGTTCTCTGGAGCAGCAGAAAACAAGCTTGCTCCTTCCTCAATATGACATCCCTTCAAATATTTAAACAGGGCTATCATGTCACCTCTTAACCTTCTCTTCTCCAGGCTAAATATACCCTAAATATACCTTGGCTCACAGATCCAGACCTCTGAACCATGGAGGAAAAATATGCACCAAGCCATCCATACTTGTGTTGGCATTTGGGGGAAGGGGGGAATACTTCTTTTTGGCTTACATCCTTTGCAGAAAGAAAAAGGAAGCAGCTATGACCCCTTACTTCCAGGTTCGTGGTATTTCTTGGCATAAGGCACGCCGATGTAACCCTTGGCCTGCTCAAGGAATTTCAGCCGGAGTTGCCATTGGGCATCTGGGTCCTGGAGCTTTCTCGGTACGGACACCTTCTTCTTGGTAAGACTCCGGAACGCCTCCTGTGATCGAAAGCAAAGGGAGAGGGAGAAGAAAAACACTGAAGCAATCTCATTTTGTGGATGTTGGCAAGCAGTTTACACACACCATGAAAAGCACCTTGGTACCCATGTCAGGAAGGGGGACAGTTATTGTACCTATCCAGGGGGGAAAGTATTTCTGCAGTGCGGATGCAGCCTCAGTCCAAGGTTTTGTTGACTCCTATCCCAAGATGGTAGGAACTCAACCTGGGATGTTCTGCATGCAAAATGCACACTCTACCACTAAGTTGTAACCCTTATTGTAAGACACAATCACTACAGAGGAGCAGCTCCAAGTGAGGGCAGTGCCCCCCGAATAAAAGTTTCACTCTTCCAAGTGAAATGTCCCTTCGGTCCGCAAATTTCTAGCATTGCAGAGTGGGGAGACACCCAAAGTTGGTCGCACCTCAAACACTTTTATTTGCTTCGGACCACAGGAAACAACGGACAATCTCACAACAAGCCAAACGCCAACGGAGAACCCGAAAGCAGGCAGAACCTCCCCCCCTTTTCTCATATATGCACTTAGATTGTTTTGTACCATTCCAGATTGGATTATACAGTGCGCTTTGATATCAGTTATATTGTGTTGCCGCTCGGCTTTTGATGCTCTGCGTCCTTTATGTTTCTCACAATACTATTTATTATCGCAGCCACACGTTTCCAATGTTCTGTTTGGAGTCTTTTCTTTCTCCTTCTGGCTCTCAGCCTGTGTTTTCCTTTCCTTTGGAAGCCTAGGCCCAGCTAACGTTTTTAAATCGCCGCAATGCCAGAAAATTGGGCAACGAAGGAAAATGTCATTTAAGGAAGTCCAGAATTCTTACTGAGCGCAATGCTTCCATTTTACTCCTCTGTAACCTACTTGCTATGACAAACTTCCTCTGAACACATTAAGAAAGCCCTATGATAGGTTTGCCTTAGGGTCACCATAAGTCGGAAACAACACACCGACATGTAAGTAAGCGGCGACTACAACTCCCATTATCCCCCTCCTCCTGACTGGTATCTTTGTGGTATTCGCTACACAGCAGCTTTCCAAAACTATCTGCAAGGACTCATCTTCTCTTGTCGTCTATCTTCAAGTCATTCCCAGTTTATGGTGACCCTAAAGCGTATCTATAACAGGGTTTTTCTGGCAAGAAGGGGTTTGCCTTTGCCTCCCTCTGAGGCTGAGAGAGTGTGACTTGCCCAAGATCCTCCCCAGTGAGCTTCCATGGCTGAGCAGGGATTCGAACCCCGGTCTCAAGGATTGCAGTCCAAGATTCAAACCACTACCTCTCAGTACTACTATGCATTTCCAAGCATAAATATGGCACATGCTCCTGCAAAGATTGCAATACGTTTTCTTTATCAAAATGGCTGGGGATGCAGGAAGATGGACACAGTCCCACCCCAGCTTTCCTGTCCTCAAAAGTGAGCTTGGCAGGGCATTAGTTCCAATTCTGGCCACGAGATGCCACTCCAGAGCTTCCATGGCCAGAGTTATTTGGAGATATCCACTTGCATTCAGTCCCCTGGGAAGCAGAAAAGTCTCCAGTCGCACAGGGTTTGCTTCTCTCCTAAAAGGAGGCCCTTGGAGGCTCCTAGGCATTTTATAAGGTTTATGTTTCTTTACACATCAGAGGCTGGGAACAAGTTAGGCGGGAGAGGCTGGAGTACAACTCTCAGGATCCCCAGCCAGCATGCTGGAGTTGTAGTCCATGAACCTAAATATCCTCCAGTTCTACAGGTTGAGCATGGATAGGCAAAATGGTGGTTCCCAGACTTTGGTCCTCCAGGCGTTTTGGATTTCAACTCCCAAAAGCCCCAGAAATGGCCAACGGTCAGGAATTCAGGGAGCTGAAGTCCAAAACAGCTGGAGGACCAAAGTTTGGGAACCACTGAGCTAAACAGTCTGAAAGATGCCCAAAGTCACAACGGCTCTCTGGGGAAACAGGCAACTGTTGTTGTTGTTATGGCTCATTGTTTCTGACTTATGCTGATCCTAAGGCAAACATAGCATGGGGTTTTCTTGGCAGGTTTCTTTAGAGGGGATGTGCCATTGCCATCCTCTGAGGCTGAGAGAGTGTGACTCGTCACCCAGTGGGTCTCCATAGCTGAGCAGGGATTCCAACTCTGCTCTCCAGAGTCACACTCTCTCAGCCCTAGGGTCACCATAAGTTGGAAACAACCTGAAGGCACACAGCAACAACAACAGATGTGAAGTCGAAGGCTTTCATGGCCGGCATCCATAGTTTTTGTGGGTTTTTCAGGCTATGTGGCCATGTTCGAGAAGAGTTTATTCCTGCCGTTTCACCAACATCTGTGGCTGGCATGTTCAGAGAATGCTGGCATGGGAGTGAGTGGTGTGTGTGTGTGTATTACATACAGATGTGTGCTCAGTCTATGAATGCTTATGCTACCAAACTCTTTCTCTTAGTTAGTCTCAAAGGTGCTACAAGGTCCCTTGGCATACTATGGCCAGTATGTTTGTGGTGATGTTGCCAACTGACCAGAGCTTGGCTCATGCTTGTGGTTTTTTTCACCTTGAAGAGGAGAAATCCACAAGGGAGAGCATGAAGAGGCATGCGATCCTCTGCCCGATGCCAACACATCAAGGTCCTTTCAGAGGCGGAGGAGCAAGAGCTGGTGAAAAGTTGGCATAGGCACTACAGCGTGCCTCCACCGAAATGCAGGAGGCGACAGAGCAGCCTTTCCTTTCTGCCAGAAACACTCGCTTTGTTGTGGTGCATTTGTGCAAAGCGAATTAATTGTCGACTCCCTTCGGCTCTCGCTCATCCCTTAATAGAGGAGAAATCCAGCTGCAGGCCTGTATTAAGAGCCCCGCTGGAGAGCTTTCACGGATCCGACTTAATAAACCTGTTAGGGTACTGACGCTTGTGTGGCGCCTATAATCGATAGCCATGGTTCAATAGACGTCATGCCAGGGTGTTTGCATTTCTTTCCGTACCTCCAATAGACACCTTAATTGGGGTTTAGAGAAGGAGGTACACTGAAATAAATGCATTAGTTATTGTCAAAGCGGATCAATTGAAAAGGAAGATGATTAATCATCTCGGAATTTGGTACATTGACAGCCAAGAAAAGTCCTTCCTTCCTTCCTTCCTTCCTATGACTCTCTTTTCTCATCCCTCCTCTATCCAGCCCCTTCTCCTTCACCCCTCTTTTCTCATTCCCTTATTTTCCCCTTCCTCCTTTTCTTTTTCTCCCTCCTCCCTTCCTTCTGTTCCATTCTTCCCTTCCCATTCTCTGCTTTCTGCTCAGTAAGTGCTTAGCAAAGGCTGTGATCGTCTGGATTTTCAGCTCTGCAAATCTGTATTGTTTTCGTCTCTCCTTTCATGCCCTAAGGTTTCTTATTTCACAGTAGAGAGATAACCAAAAAATAAGAAAGAGAGAGAGAGCGAGATTGAGAGAGGAGGGAGCCAAATGTGATTTATGCCTCCGTCTTGGTTTGTGTGTTTGTGTGTGCGTTTTCAAGGAAAATTGATACGGTACAGTATTAGGTCAGTGTTCTCAAAAACGGCGAGACCTGTGAAAACAGGAGGAGGGAAGAAGCCATATCAAATGCCCCCTGAATCTTTGGGTGGCTCCCTTTGGCCAACCCACTTGAGATTCGAATTCAGAGTTATCTGAGCAAGGAGGGGCGATGGGAGCAAATGCATTCAGTGCACAGGTTTGTTTGCGCCTTGGGACCTTATCGTGCATATTATTGTCCCTATTATGGGAACGGGAAGGGGACTCTTGGGGTCGCGCATGACCGGGGAAAAACAGCAAATTGTCCACAAAATGGCCCCGTTCCGTTCCCCGGTCTCAAGCCGTCCCCATTCAGTGCTGAGGAGCGTTAAATGTTTGGGTCGGAGGTTTTCTGACCAAGCAAAATGGTGCCCCCACTGAATGGGGACGGCTTGGCGCCGGGGAACGGAATGGGGCCATTTTGTGGACAATTTGATGTGCGGTTAAATCCGTTTTTCCCTGGTCGCACGTGGCCCCGAGAGTCCCATTCCCATAACATGGAAAATAATGTGTGCGATAAGGTTCTTGGTCTCCTCTTGGGTTCCTGGCAGGCACAGGTTAACCGCCCAAGTGCTTAGAGGAGGCCACCTGCTTCCAACTCTTGGACCTGCCTCCTGGCATCCTGGAGGGCACAGCTTCGTAGCAACCAGACCACATCACCTAAGGCCTGTAATCGTGGTGGTATGGAGACGAAAGGAGAAACACAGGTGTCTTCTTCCCTCTCGGCCAAACCATGTCGACCCAAAGCCACCTCCTCCAAGATCCATCTCATGTGGTTTCCTCTGCAAACCTGATCCCTGTAGGGTTGCTGGATCTCAGGGGCTATTCAGACGGTGCAAATAATCCCGGTAGAATGTAGGTTGAACCTTTGTTGTTCACATGAACTTTGAATGGATCTGATTAAGTTTGGAGAGGGGGACTGCCAAACCCCCCACAAAACCTGGGATGATCGATCCAAAAGAAAGTTAACCAAGAAATGCCAATGCAGCAAATGGAACAGAGCTAGATGCAAGCAGTTTACAATGTCTCACTTTGCGGATGGAAGGAAACTTTCGTGGAGGGGAGGAAAAAAGCTACTTCACTGGGCCACGCTTCACCTTGACCAAGCCATGCTTTTGCATTACCAAAAAAAAAAGGACCCAGAGAATAAGGTTGGGTTCAAAAGGTAGTGGTGACTCCTTCCTTCTTTCCCTGCGTTGTTCCCAGGCAGGCGCAATCTTAGGTGCGGTTCTCTTACCTTTCCCTGACATCACTCCAGATCCTGTCCGGCGCCTAAGGAACAGGTTCCAGCTTGTGGAGCCGCAGCCAAGAAGAGGCAAGGGAGGCAGGACTGTTTGGGAAAGGAGGATCTGGAGTTGCTTGGGGACAGACTGGGGAGAAGCTGGTGCTCAGAAGCTAGGATGGTGGGGCTCAGTGGGCTGTACCAGCTCTTTTCTTCCATGTGAACGGATCCCTGTCCTGCAAACAAATCCCATGGTTTGCTTTAGGGTCAGTTTATGTTAGAAACGACTTCAAGACACACAACAACAACAAGGGAAGGGGAAGATTGTGCCCCTTTTGCTCTCCCTCTGCTGAGTTAATGAACTACTTTTAGTTTACAGCAATTTAAGTACTGTAATCTGGAGACCAAGAGGGAAAGCGGGAGGAGGAGAAAGAAACCGGCCCGAATATATCCAGGATAAAATGTTGCATGCCTTGAACGTGTTCCAAATGCATTCGCACCGTCAACTCCATCTTTATCGGAAGGCTTGCACGTGTGTGCAACTGAATTTACAGAGATGCGCGCCGATGCGGTCCCATAGTGTGAATAACAAACCCGAGATTGAGATGATTTGCTCCATCATGCTAAAAACCAACAATATTGGAATGATCCTTGAGAGAAAGAGCATGGTGGGGAGGAGGAAGGGGGAGAAGAGGTTATCAGAGAGAAAAAAGGCATGAGACGAAGGGGCAGAAAGCGTGAGAAGGGGCATCTATGGCTACTTTGGGTTCCTCGCTTTCAAGCAGCTTGCAACAGATTATTCCTCAGGGAATGTGGTTCTTGACAAGGGGGGAAAGAAATCCCAATTCCTCAGCCTGCACTGTTTAGGTAAAGTCTACCTGGCCGCACTGATCAATTTTCCTGGAACCATCAGGAGCAGCACACCTGTTCTTTTGAAAGCCCTTCCGCCCCTTTTATGGCCCAGCTAGCAGGGCTAGGGACTGCCGCAGCCTCCCCATGGCACTTGGGTACAGCGCCTTCCACGTTCCGGCCTCAGCCTTGCATCAGCCATTGTTTAATGTTTAAACAACCTGTGCAAACAGGAAGAGTCGTCTCCAGGTTGCGTCTGAGGAGGAAGGCGACGGCGTGGCGATCCGAGAGGTGGCAAAGCAGAAGCCTGCCCCAGGAGATAGCCTCTGGGCTCAGATGCCCAAGAAAGCACCCACGAATGCTCCCATACCCTCCAACTGCCCTGATTTGCCAGGGACAGAACAGATTAATCCTCTGTCATCCCACTTTTCCAGCTGCTTGTAAAGTGTCCCGGTTTCTTTCTCCTCCTCCCGCTTTCCCTCTTGGTCTCCAGATTACTTAAATTGCTGTAAACTAAAAGTAGTTCATTAACTCAGCAGAGGGAGAGCAAAAGGGGCACAATCTTCCCCTTCCCTTGTTGTTGTTGTGTGTCTTGAAGTTGTTTCCAACATAAACCGACCCTAAAGCAAACCATGGGATTTTCTTGGCATGATTTGTTCATAACAGGTTTGCCTTTGCCTTCCTCTGAGGCTGAGAGTGTGCAACCTTCCCAAGATCACCCATTGGGTTTCCATGGCTGAGTAGGGATTTGAACCCTGGTCTTCAGAGTCATAGTCCAACATTCAACCTACTGTACCAAACTGGCTCTCTTGCTCTTCCCTGCCAACTCAAGCAAAAGCAAACTGCTGCAGCCTCTTGTAGCTTCCTCATAAATAACTTTTGGCATCTTAGCCACATTCTGATGCCATACAGGTCCAGCTTTCATCTTGGAATTATTGGAGGGCATGGTTGTCGGAGGGGAATGCCAGCATGGCATTGTGGTTTCAGTGTTGGACTATGACTCTGGAGACCAGGGTTCAATTCTTCTCTTGGCTATGGAACTCACTGGAAGACCTTGGACAAGTCACAAGCTCTCAGCCTTAGGGGCAAACCTCCTCTGAACAAATCTTTCCAAGACAACCCTATATGATAGGGTTGCCGTAGGGTTGCCATAACTCGGAAACAACTTGAAGGGACACAACAACAACAACGAATGGCTGCAGGGGGTATGCGACCTTACCATTTGCATCATAGACCATTGGCTGTGACCAATGTTTCTTTAAAAGGTTCAGTGACTTCCAAATAAGAGCAAAGTAAAGCAATGACATCCGGAGCCTTAGGAATGGTAACTGTAAATAAATTACTTCTGAAGTTACTTTTCAGGCACTGGTTTACCACTCTCTTGACAGAAGCAGCGAGGAAGAAGGCGAGAAGGAAGAGAGACAAGAAAGCGTTGGTTCAGGAGATTCTGGCTTCGGTTGCGCTCAACCTTTGCATGTTGTCTCCCGCCACCAACAAAAGATCTTCCTCCAAAACAAGAAACATTGCTACTGTAGGATTGCAGTTTTATAGCTGGAGTGGTCCCTTGGTATCTGCTGGGGTTTGGTTCCAGGATCCCCTGCGAATAACAAAATCTGCTCAAGTCCCATTATAGACGATCGCGTAATATGTCAAGGTTTGCTTTTTGGACTGTTAGACTATTTTCAAGACGTGGATGGTTGAGTCCGTGGATAAAGAGTCCCCGAATACGGAGGGCAAACTGTGTCTAGTGGTCCTTACTTCCAGGTTCTAGCCGTGCCAAAGTTTAGCGGAAGTTAACTTTTGCTCCCTTTCCGAAGATGTCTCATTTATCCTTGCCTTCTCTTGTCTCTCTTTCTCTTTCTCTCTCTCTTTTTCATTATGCAATTTGTGGTGCTTTTTATGGCTGTTTAAATTGCCTATCCTGCTTTGGGCATTTTTTTCATTTATTATTATTATTATTTTAAAAATGGCAGCACAGACTTGCAGTTACGGACTGCAAAGAAGGTAAAAGGAAGGGAAGATCGTCATGGCGAAACAATGAAACCAGTCGTTTCATCCTCTGCCCGGGCGCCTCCGCCTGCCCTTCTGAAAATGGCCGTTGGGCTCTTTTGTAACCAGGTTCGCAAGCACTTTGCCAGAGAGAACAAAAGCCGGAAAAAGAAGAAAGGTGGGAGGAAGGAGAGGGAGGCAAAAATAATCAGGATTGCAGAGTCGGGGGAACGCAAGCAACCGGAGCGTCAGCTCTTGCTTTTCAGGTGCCCTTCATTTTCACCTGTCGTAGTGCATTCCACCGACGACCCTGTGGCTTGGGAGCAACAAGCAAAACCAGCCTGGAAAGCAGACCTGAGAGTGTGTGTTTTTCCTTGCAACAGCTCGCCGCCATCCTCATAGCCAAAAGGAGAAAGGCCTCATTTCCAAATTGCAAAAGATGCTGCCCCATGGCTTTGGATGGCATCACTAAAGGGGTGCATGGGGTGTGGACTGCACCAGGTGGCACCCCAGAGGGGGGTGTACATTTGTCTTGTAACCTGCTTTGTTTCCTTCAGGACAAGGCGGAATATTAATAATAATAACAATAATAACAATAACAACAACAATAATAATAATAGGGGTGGCCCACCTGGTGGGACTGGCATGGCTCCTGGGCAAGCAAGAAAGGGCATCAACTTGGAGCGTGTCCAAAGGAGGGTGACTAAAATAGTGAAGGTTCTGGAAACCATGCCCTATGAGGAGCGACTAAGAAGCTGGGAATGTTTAGCCTGGAGAAGAGATGGTTAAGAGATGATATGATAGCTCTGTTTAAATATTTGAAGGGATGTCGTATTGAGGATGGAGCAAGCTTGTTTTCTGCTGTTCCAGAGACTAGAACATGGAGCAATGGATGCAAGCTCCAGGAAAAGAGATTCCAGCTCAACATCAGGAGGAACCTCCTGACAGTAAGA
The DNA here is from genome assembly GCF_019175285.1 of Sceloporus undulatus. Taxonomy (NCBI): domain Eukaryota; kingdom Metazoa; phylum Chordata; class Lepidosauria; order Squamata; family Phrynosomatidae; genus Sceloporus; species Sceloporus undulatus. Next base: position 4,773,440 of record NC_056528.1, on the reverse strand, counting down.
ACTGTTTGGACTACACTCCCCATCTTCCCTGTCTGGGACTAATGGGGTTTGTGGTCTGTCTGACTCACCATGATGGGGCAAGTCTCACATCTGTTCTGTATGGTGTCAGGTCTCACAGTCTTATGCAACCATAGCTGGGAATGCCAGGAACTGAACTCAGGACCTTCCATGTGCCTCAGAGGAGTGTAACTCTGTCCATGAGCTCCAGCTTCTTTGGAGAGAACCGTCTTATTGTTTGGCAGGCAATGCTTCCTCCAAAGCCATGTCACCTCGGCCCGCCGACAATCCCATAACACCCATCCTTTGTCCTTGCTGGGAACCTAATACCCTTGCAATGCATGGCGGGAGAAGGCCCTGGGCTTGCCAACGTTTGAAAATCCACCACGAGAGAAGGAAAAAAAAAATCCTATGACGGAAGGAAAGCAATGCAAAACAAAGAAACCACAGCAGCCACCAGAGAAAGGCGACTCCGGGGCTCCGGGGACAAATAGGAAACCATTGCCAGGGGCCTAGTAAACTGGGGAGAGGCTCAGCAAACACTCAGAGAGGGAATCGCTCTCAATTAGAGTCTCTAATTCTGTTTACAAGCCAAGCTGGGCTTTAACAACAGGCCCATCTTTAATTCATTATTAACCACGGCCGTCTGTGGGAAACGTTGGAAAGGAGGGTTAGACAAACACAGTGGGAGCGTTGGGGGGGAAATCTGTACAAGGAGAGTAATCTGAGGACACCGGATGCCTCTTGCACTGGTTTGCTTTGCCTTGGAAAGGGGTTTTTGCTTTTCCATGCTGCTGCAAAGGACACCGATGCTGAATATTCATAGCATGGAAACCTGCTGGCTCTTGTAACAAAGTAGTTAAGTCCCTACTTAAAGAGGAGGGTGACCAAAATGGCGAAAGGTCTGGACACCATCAAGCCCTATGAGGAGAGAGTTAGGGAGCTGGGGATGTTTAGCCTGGAGAAGAGACGGTTAAGAGGTGATATGATATGGTTGCAACCATGCTCAAGTAAGTTACTACCAGAACACCAGTCTCACTCTATGACACTGTGGCTGAGGCTGAGAATATCCTTTTTAATGACATGATTTAAGGGTTGCTCCTTGTAACACAACCTGTGTCATATCACCAGGGCTGACCTCTCCTGTAACATCACCTCTAGGTTTCAGGTTTTGCCCTTGAAACCTGCGGGACTGAGATGGTCTTGACCTGGCAGCCCTGGGATGAAAGAAGTGGGAGTCTTCATATGTGTTAATGCCAAGGCAACATCAGGTGCGTGCTTCAAAGGTGTGTCTCCGAGCGGATGCAGCTGGCAAGGGAAGGACTTCTTATCAGGCCTTGTGTCTCGAAGCAGATTCCCTCCATCCCAACCCCTTCTTGGGAACCTATCACCCTCCAGATGTTGCCGGATGCTATGTCCCATCAGCCCCAGCCACCACCGTCAATGGCTGATAAAGCCTGTTGTCTAGTAGCAACTGGAGACGATCAGGAAGAGTGATGGAGACCACTGTGGTATTGATGGAGAAAGAGTCTGAATCAGAAGTACCCTGTCCGAAATCTTGGCAAGGTCCCCTATATGGTGCATGCCAGCTATATTGGATTATAACTTCCATCAGCCCCAGCCAGCTTGGTCAATGATCAAGGATGATAAGAGCCCAGCAACATCTGATGGGACATTGGTTCTCCATCATGCTGGTTAAGATGGTGATGTCTTAGCTCAGTGATGGCGAACCTATGGCACGTGTGCCAGAGGTGGCACTCAGAGCCCTCTCTATGGGCACATGTGCCATCACCCCAGCACAGAGTTTGTTACTAGAAAGCCAGGGGGACATGGCACTTTGCAATAAATAAGTGGGTTTTGGGTTGCAGTTTGGGCACTCGGCTTCTAAAAGGTTCACCATCACTGTCTTAGCTCATGGGTTGGGTATGTGCTCTCCTCTTGTTGTTAGGCCAACATTCCCATTGTCTCTAGGGTCAATGGGGACCATGGGCCAGTCATACCTGGAAGGCCACACATTCCCCATCTTGGTTTATACACAACCAATGTTTGAATGTAATGTAATATCTTGGTTTAGAGTTGCTTCATTCAGACTTAGTTTAGCCCTGATGATGTCCAACCTCCAGAAGGAAGGGAATATGAAGTAGATAATAACTAGGAAATAGCTATCCATGTACAGAGGTTCATAACCAAGAGACCATTGCACAGCACATGGGACATCGTTTCCTTTTACTCTTCTACTCCGAACTTCCTTTTACTTTTCTACTCTGAATGACATTTTACTATGTCTGGGGCTTGAGCATCCACACATTTATGGATCCTGGAACCAAACCCTAAAAAATACCAAGGGCCCACTGTGCTCCCAGCAACAGTTGCTCTCTGGAGCAAATGAGAGGAAAGTAATAGCTGCTTTGGGTTGAACCCCCTCATTTGAACCCATCCACCTCCCTGGATAAAACTGGAACTGGGGGGCTTTCACTGAAAATTGGCATAGACCAGTGATCAGAAGATACTAACAGCAGGAGAGAAGGACCGTGAATGCAAGGGGAAATTAAAAGGAGCATCTGCAATCCATGACACCTCTGTTAAATGCTACAACATTTCATTGTGGACCTCATTTGTCGGACATCCTTTTGGACCCATGTAGGTTTGTTGTTGTTAACTGCCTTCACGTCAATCTCAAGCTATGGCGACCCTATGGATGAGACATCTCCAAAACCCTCTGTCCTCCACTGCTCTGCTCCACTCCTGCAAACTCATATTCATGATCTTTTTAATAGAGTCATCCATCTTGCATGCGGTCTTCCTCTCTTTTTACTTCCTTCTACCTTTCCTGGCATTACTGTTCTTTCCAATGATTCATGCCTTCTCATGATGTGTCCAAAGTACGACAACCTGAGTTTTGTCATCTTGGCTTCTAGGGATGTTTCTGGCTTGATCTGCTCCAGGACCCATTGGTTTGTCCTTTTGGCTGTCCATGGGATCCTCATCACTCTTCTCCAGCCCCACATCTCCAACAAGTTGATTTTCCTCCTATCTTCTTTCTTGACCGTCCAGCTCTCACATCCATCCATGGTCATAGGGCAGTGATGGTGAACCTTTCAGAAGCCGAGTGCCCAAATTGCAACCCCAAACCCACTTACTTATTGCAAAGTGCCATGAACCTCTGGCTTTCCAGTAACAAACTCTGGCAAACTCTGTGCTGGGACGATGGCACATGTGCCCACAGAGAGGGCTCTGATTGCCACCTCTGGCATGTGTGCCATAGGCTCACCATCACGGTCATAGGGAATACCTATTCTCTTCTATCAGGGGACCATGTTGCTTACCTGATGGAAAAGTTTTAACTGGGTTGGTTCAATGCAGTTCTGATTTTGTGCCAAATTTTTCTTTCCAGGTGAAAAGGAGCACAACTTTAATATTTTAAAAACATATATTTTTCAATGAATGCAATGGAAGCCAGAGTGGGAAATTCACATTTTGTTTTATTTGAATCGTATACATAAAAAGGATCATCCTGTAGTGAGAAATAGAAAGGGAATTAATTGAAAAGCAAGGAAGAAACCCAGTATGCTCAAGTGGAAATGAGTCTCCTAGAAGCCCAACGGTGTTTGGTGGAAACAGAGAGAAGACAGATGGGATGTATCTAGATACCTTCCGTCCCGGCGTTTGGTGCGAAGGGATAAAAAAGTACCTGGGATATTGACTGTACAATATTTAACCCATTAATATGAAACATGGCAATTAATGATATGATATGATATGATATGATAGCCCTGTTTAAATATTTGAAGAGGTGTCATATTGAGGAGGGAGCAAGCTTGTTTTCTGCTGCTCCAGAGAATAGGATGCAAAGCAATGGGTGCAAGCTCCAGGAAAAGAGATTCCAGCTCAACATTAGGAGGAACATCCTGACAGTAAGGGCTGTCCGACAGTGGAACAAACTCCTTCCTTGGAGAGTAGTGGACTCTCCTTCCTTAGAGGTCTTTAAACAAAGGCTGGATGGCCATCTGTCGGGGAGGCTTTGAGTGGGAGTTCCTGCATGGCAGAATGGGGTTGGACTGGATCAGGGCCCTTCTTGGGGTCTCTTCCAACTCTATGATTCTAATGCTAACTGAGAAGTCTGTCTCTTTCTCTCCTCTCTTTTCCTCTGCGCCAGAGCCTTTCGTAAACATGCCTCACCCATCCAACCAAACTGGCTGGGCTGGATGGCGAGCCCAAGAAGGAGATGGTTGTGAGTCATCTCTCACCCGGGAACATGTTTTGCTCCGAGACATCGGAGGTGCTTTAAGGTAATTAGCAAAGAGGCCGCCGCGTCTGAAAAAATGGCCAATTTGCTCCCAATCCCAAGAACAGTCGTGAATTCCAAGGAGGCGGTAGAAACAACTACCCCCAGGACCTACAAGAAAAGTGGCTTTGCACTCTTCTTGTTTCTCGCCAAGCAAGAAACATCCCTCTTGTGCAGCAGTGTCACTAAAGGGGTGCATGGGATGCGCATCACATGAGATGACACCCCAAAGAGGAGTGACACCATTGCTCCTCCAACATGTGTATTTTGGCAAACATAGGTTGTGGCATTTGCCTATCTCTTTAAAAGAAGAGATGGTGTGAGAGGGGTGACCATGTTTGCTGCTCCTTTTCAAGAAATGGCAGCCTGTCCTTGATGCAAATAAAGAGTTAGGATGCATCCTTCTAAAGCTCTTTCTTCCTAGAAGCAGCAGCAGACAAAACTCGCACCCAGAGCTCGGGGTGCGATTGTTTCTCGGAGGGCAAACATGATAGACAATGGGTTGCTTGAGGACACAATGCAAACATTGAAAAGGGGTTTTCCTTCATTTCAGCACAACGGACAAAGGAAAGGAATAATCTAAGCGCCGATTCAGTTAAAGGTTTATTGCTAGCAAAGTACAATTTTAAGTACTTTTAAGAGCTCTGAGCAAAAGTATATTGCAAGCCGGCAAGGCATTTTAATGAAAAGTTCATCAGAAAAATAAAGCGGAGTACATAACAAAATGCAGAATATGTAATATAGCTGTAAATAAACCACAAGGAACGAATTCATATTTATATGAGTGTTCTTAGCTTTTACTTTCGTAAGGGCCTACATTTTTCTTGAATATCCTGCATTTTGCAGTGCCTTGTCTTCCTTTGCGGCTGGGACATCTGGTTACCTTGATTCAGGTGTGTTTGTGTGTGTGTGTGTGTGTGTATATATATATATATATATGAAAGAGAGAGTGAGTGAGTGATATTATCTCACTTAATGCTATGTAGAAGTATAGAATCTAGGTGTCCCAACTACATACCTTCCAACTGTCCCAATTTGACAGGGACAATCTCTATTAATCCTCTGCCATCCCACTTTTCAGCTACTACTAAAAAGCCCCGGTTTCTCTCTCCCCCTCCCGCTTTCCTCCTTGGTCCTCAGCTTACGTCAATGGTTGCAAACAGAGTAAGAAGTGTAAACACAGCTGACATTCCACTGACTCACACAGAGAGAGGAAAGGCGAGAAGAGGAGTCTCATCCTTCCCAACAGACTCAAGCAAAAGCAAACCGCTGCAGTCTTTCCTTGTCTGTGCTTCTTCATTAAGAACGTTTGCCATCTCATTTTTAAAATATTCAAATTTATATACAACACATTACAATAAACACATTCTTTTAAAAAAGAAACAAACTGGATGGCTCTTTTGGTCTCTTCCAACTCTACGATTCTATGATGTTATAATAGGCCCAGTACATACCATCAAGAAGCGGCATCCAGGCAGCGATTCTAGGGTTAGGGACCACACACCGGCCGCACAGTCCCTAATCCTAGGATGTCACGGCGGTGGCGTATTGGCGGCCTGCCGTCCATATGGGGGTCACCATTGTGATGTAAGCGACGTGTAGCGTATAGACGTTACCGCAAGTCGCTTGCATCACAAGTGTACCAATGGTGCATGCAGCGTGATGTGCGCACAGCGTCCCAAGAAGAACCTGTTTTTTCCGGGCTCTTTTGGGGGCAAAGGGACACCATGCAGTTTGGCTGCAGCAGAAAACTGGTCACCTCCATCCCACCCTTTTCGGGTGGTATGTACCAGGGCATAATCTATCTATATCGTGGTTCTAAGGAGGGAAAAACCTTACATACTATTATCTACTACTTTCACACCTACTCAATATATACTCCATACCCTTCACTTCCAGTTCTTCCAACCTTTCATTCTCTTTCCTTCCTCCCCTCCTTCTTATGTTATCCCTCCAATTCTCTCAGTCATCTTACTATCCTGGTTATTCCCTTCTTCACACTTCTAACTGAGGAAGAAGGGAAGAGCTTTTGCCATCTTGACCACTCTGATTTCGCTTGGCCACATGGCTCCCAGTTTTCATCTGTGACATTTTGGAGAGTATGCAGCCAATGGAGAAAAATAAAATCTAAGTCGCCTCTTCTTGAGGTTAATTTTGTTTGCTCAAGAAAGGAACAGGTAGATGGTTTTATTGGGAAAGAAACACAACAGGGTGCTCTTTGTTCTTCCAAAACCATCCATGCAGTTCTCCGTTCAGTGAAGTGTGTGTGAGAGAGGTGTATGTGTGAGTGTTTTAATACATGTGGAAGTGGAATGAACCCAAGATGGTAGATTCATCCGTCTTTCTCTAGGCCTCTGAGTGCTTTACTATTCAAAGTCTGTTTTGGCTAAAATCGTGTTGATGTGCTTCTGTTGAGGTTTCCCATACACACCCTTCAATAGTCTTTGCATATTCCTCCCATCCTTCTTTTGAGAGAGTGAAACACTGTGAAGATCTGTCCGCCATCAGCAAAAATGAGCCGGACTGATAGGGCTGTGTGAGGCCGTACCCTCTCACCACCTTTCCTTATCAGGGCTTTTATTCCTTCTCCGCGCAACTTTACGAGGCTGACCTGGGAGTTATAAAGGTGTACTTTGAACCAACAAACTTGAAAAGGCTCTTTGATGGCACGCAAGTGGCACCCGGAAGGGGAAGTCGCCAGCCACATCGCGCCCTTCCCTGTCCCAACTGAAGTTCTGCCCGGCCAAAGCAGAGACACGTCGTCCTCTTCCTTTCGAGGCGAAGACTTTGCCAATGCGATCGACGGCATTACCAGACAGTATTAGACAGGGATAGCTAAGATCTAACTTTGTCTGGTAAGACAGCGATCAGCAGGCGCTCGGCCCCAAGGGAATTGTCATCAATGTCAGCCGCAGACGGAAGCGAAAGGAACTTGAACTTTCGGCACGCTGGGCAGACTGGCATCTCTCACCTTCTCCCTATCCGTTCCGAAATGCTTGTCAGTTTTGGCACCTCTTCTCCAACAGATTGTTACAGCCCTCCTTTCAGATTCTGCTCCATGTCTTAATACAATTATGGATGTCCCAAAGCGATCGACGGCATTACAAGACAGTATTGCTTGGCCAGGGTGGTATGGGTCTAGGACAGTGATGGCAAACCTATGGCACGCGTGCCAGAGGTGGCACTCAGAGCCCTCTCTGTGGGCACACATGCTGTCGCCCTAGGACAGAGTTTGCCAGAGTTTCTTACTAGAAAGCCAGAGGGATGTGGCACTTTGCAGTAAATAAGTGGTGTCTGGGTTGCGGTTTGGGCACTCGGTCTGTAAAAGGTTCACCATCACTGGTCTAGGAGCCCATTTTCTGTTCCCTGGGACCTTCTAGATGCCATGCAGTCGAGCAAAAATGTTCCTCAAAATGGCCAGAAGTCCGCCTCTTGTTTTAAAAAAGGACTAGCCTAACTTCATGAACAGAAGCCACATGCCTTTGGATATCTGGAGGGGAAACAGTTGGAGAGGACAGTTGTACAGTAGTTACATTTTGCTTTCCAAGAGACATCTGGGGGAGCATTGGGGAGAAACCAAGAATCTAGGCTTGATAGGCCATGGATTTGATCCAACACGGTTCTTCTGATGTTCTTAGCTTTCCTTGGAAAGAAGGGAGTGACCAGTCTCTGGCAAGCGTTACACAAGGGTCTCTCCACAATGCACAAATATCATTTCTTGAGGCAGCCATGATTGGAAAGGGAGTCCTCTCTTAGCCAGAGGAAGAAGGTCCAAGTGTCAAAACTTTGATAAGCAAGGGACACCAGAATCGATTTGGCTTTATAGCATCCCTTCGCATTGGTGGGAGAAATTTAAGATATGTTAGTCTGTATAATCAGCATATAGAGAGATTTTATAACACCTTTAAGACTAACTGAAAGAAAGTAAGAGGTTGTCAGCATGAGCTTTCATAGACTCCAGACTACTTCTTCAGATGCGTTTGGTGGAGGGAAAGCCAGGGACAGACATTAACCACATTGGTGATCATTGCTTATATCCTTTAAATATAATACACTCATTTATATTATCAATGTCGTTGTTTAGCAGGTGTTACTGAGTGCTGTTTTCAGCCAGCCACAATTTGGGCTCACTAAAGTATCATCATATCATGTGGCACGCTCCAAGTGATGTGGCTTTTTGTATGTTGTGTTACGTTTATGGTGATTTCATTCAGCTGTTTGGTCAGTCTGCACAAAATTACTCACAGAGTACCTATCATTATTATTATGATGATAATTATTATTACAGCACCTGGTTTTCCCTACAAAGCCAGATTGTTCGGCCTTAGGATATTTGTTTCGGCACCCATTAGGAGTCAATTTGCAGGGTCACTCCACAATTCGCACCATTTCCGCACCTACTCCCCATGCAGTTAATCAGTTACAAGGAGGCTAAGCATCAAGCCCACCTCTCACTCACCCCTCTCCATTGAGCGATATAGCTTTTGCTAGAGTAATAAATCCACAAGTAGAGGAGGAAGGAAAGGGGGAGAGCCGGCCGTCCATCAACGGCAAAGCCCTCCAGCCCAGACAGAGAAATAGCTTTCCCGTTCCGAGCCGCCATCCTTTCTCAAAGCCTCACCAGCCACGCTTATGAAACTGATGATATATCCGCCGAAGAAAACCAGGACCGAGCATTGTCAAGATGACAAAACATTTTTAATAAGGAAGGACACACAAGCAGGGCCATGGTAAGGTTTGCGCAGGCCCTGGGAACAATTTTTCTGTTCCTAAAGATTTGTGGATAACAATGCAAAATGTTTCCCTTCCCAAATCCTGTAAAGAAAAGAAAAGAAAAGAAGACGAAGCATTTCATCCTGTTTTGGGAACCCTTAAAATGTTGGTAGGCCCAAGGTGCCTAATGGGTAAGGCAGCCCAGGGCTTAAGTCAGGCAAGGATGCAGCGGTTTGCTTTTGCTTGAATCTACTGGGAAGGGTATGATTGCACCCTAATGGTTTAATGGAGTATAAATTACTTTAGCACTTTGAACTCAATTTGCAGCAATTGGAGTTAAGAGGGAAGTGGGAGGAGGAGATGGAAACCAGGATGTTTTAAAAGTAGTTGAGAAAGTGGGACGGTAGAGGATGAATTGGGATTGTTGCAGGCAAACCAGGACTACTGGAGGGTAAAAGGGGGTCTCAGTTCAACCTGGAGAACACATATAGTTATATATATATATATATATATATATATATATATATATATATATACACACACACTTATGTGTGTGTGTGTGTGTGTAGATAGATAGATAGATAGATAGATAGAGATAGGTATCACTCATCATCAACATCAACATCATCATCATCATCTCACCTTCAGCTATGTACGCTATATACATACCTTAACCTCTAAGATTACAAACCAGGCATCTGAGGAAGGGGATCACAGTCCACAAAAGTTCATGCCGTTGTAAATTTGTGAGTTGCCACACAACTCTTTGTTGTTTTGCCACAGTCAACTAAGACAGTGGCCCTCAACCTTCCTAATGCCGTGACCCTTTAATACAGTTCCTTCTGTTGTGGTGACCCCCCAACCATAAAATTGTTTCCTAAGACCATCGGAAATATGTGTTTTCCGATGGTCTTAGCCGACCCCTGCGAAAGGGTCGTTCGACCCCCAAAGGAGTCACGACCCACAGGTTGAGAACCTCAAGTCACATACTCTCAGCCTCTGGGGATGGCAATGGCAAATCCCCTCGGAAGAAGCTTGCCAAGAAAAGCCTGCGATGGGTTCACCTTAGGGTTGGCATAAGTTGGAAATGACTCGAAGGCACACAACAACCAACAAAGGCTGGGTCTTATTGGTATGAAGGATGCAGAGGACGTGTTACAAGGTATGGCGTTTGAATAGAGGGGAGCTCCAGAAGTACGTGCCAAATGGATGTGGCCCAGGGTCTGAATAGGTTTTGATCCCTGGGAGACCCGCATCTGTTGCTGCCACGGCATGCCTTTGCTTCCCGCAAAAGGGGCCCTCATTGCCGCCCTGGCTTCTGCTTGCCAGAACAGGTCCTCCCGAAAAGCAGCCATTCCCCATCTGAAGCCCGGGGTGTGGTGCAAAATCTATTCACTGTTTTAAAGTGCTCAAGTAAATCATTCCCCGGGGGAAGGAGGATGCCGGGAAAGGTCACTCCCGAGGCAAATGAGGGGACAACGGTTTATCTAAGGTTGTGGCTGCTGGGTGCTGATCCGGCACCCATTCAGGAGTTGGACTTTTCAGATGCAGGAATGTTATCTTTGAGATTATGGCTGGGGTGGGGCTCTTGAAAGAGAGCCAGGTTCCTGGAGGGGCCTAACCAGGTGTGACCACAGGTGACTCACTGGGCTGCGAAACGCATTGCGCCACGTCTTGCAAGTCATGCTGGTGGCTCCAGGCTGAACGCAGAGAGCATGGAGCCTTGCTAGGAAAGGTTTGGGAAGCTCAGCGGCCCCAGCCTTCCAGTTATAATAAAGGTTAATATTGTGGAGTCGAAGGCTTTCAGGGCCGGCATCCATAGTTTATTGTGGGTGTTTCGGGCTATGTGGCCATGTTCTGGAAGAGTTTATTCCGCCTCTGAAGTTGCCACCACAGATGCTGGTGAAACGTCAGGAATAAACTCTTCCAGAGCATGGTCACATAGCCCTAAAAACCCACAAAAAAACTATGATTAATATTAATTACAACCTATCTTTGCTCCAAAAAGCTAAGAGATGGACACCTCAGAGGATGGTGGAGTCTCCTTCCTTGGAGGTCTTTAAACAGAGGCTGGCCATCTGAAGTGGATGCTTTGATTGAGAGTTCCTGCATGGCAGAATGGGGTTGGATTGGATGGCCCTGGGGTCTCTTCCAACTCTAGGATTCTATGATCCTATGACCTGATGGGCTGGATATGTTTAGCCTGGAGAAGAGACGGTTAAGATGTGATATGATAGCCCTGTTTTCAGCATTTGAAGGGGTGTCATAGTGAGGATGGAGCAAGCTTGCTTTCTGCTGCTCCAGAGAATATATATCAGCTTAGAGACCTCCAGAGGACCCCAGCCGATCTTAGTGTTGATGTCATTGTCATGCGCCGGGCTACAGGGTCATAGCCAGACAGTTCTGCAATCCTGCCCACTGCCTGAGAAACAAGTAAGGGCTATGCAGAGGCTATTTAGTACATTGTGGGAGGGCAATTTGGGTGCTGCGGAGAGAGGAAAGGAATACCAACCCCTGCAGTGCCCCCCAAAAGGACATATACATGTGTAAGGGAGTGTGGTGGGACTGATGGCGGGACTGTGAAAATGGATATTAAGACATGTTCGTATGGCCTGAACAGGGTGCTAGCCATTTAATGTCTCATTTGTATCTTCATTCTAACTCTCTCAGGGGTCAGTCCTGGTTTGTTATTCACACTATGGAACCACATTGATCAACATTGATGCACATCTCTGTGGGTTCAGTTGTTCACACGTACAAGCATTCAATTCAGATGGAGTCGACAATGCGAATGCATTCAGAACTCCCTTTTCGGCGTGCAGCATTTTATCCTAGGTCTAGTCACATCAGTTATTCGCACTTCCAATGATGCAGAGCTTTAAAAACCGTGGGAGGAAAGCCAATATTGATTATCCCAGATTAAATGATCTTATTTTGGCAGCCAACTTAACCGGGTGCATTTGAGATGCGTGCGATTCAACCCGGATTCATCCTGGATTATATGACAGAGGATTAACTGGGACTTTTTCTATCAATTCAGGACAGTTGGAAGGTATATCAAATGCTTGTTAGAGAAGTCACCAAGAAAACCCTCTCACCACAGAGAGAGGATGGTGGGACTGTGAAAATGCCTTCCACAAGGATCTTAAGACTCCTTATCTAGGGGTTCTCTTCAGCTATCTCCATCACCCTGAAGAGAAAAATCAAAGTTCCTTTGACCATCACCTTGGTCAAGACTGAAGAGAAAAGTCAAGGTTCCTTTGACCATCACCTTGGTCAAGAGTCAGACAGAAGAGAAGGCAAGGTTCCTTTGACCATCACCTTGGTCAAGACTGAAAAGTCAAGGTTCTTTGACCATCTCCTTGGTCAAGACAGAAGAGAAGGCAAGGTTCCTCTGACCATCACCTTGGTCAAGACTGAAAAGTCATGGTTCCTTTGACCATCACCTTAGTTAAGACCGAAGAGAAAAGCCAAGGTTCCTCCAAGGCATCCTGTTCCCCATCAGCCTCAAGGTCCAAGCCTCCAGCCCACCCTGACACCTCTTGGAGACACTGTAGTTTCCACCAGGCCTACCATTTAATTTCGGGCGTCTGAAGTCTTCCGGTGACTGTAGAAGTTTGGCTCACCCTTTGAACATCGTTACCAGACAGTGTTAGAAGAGATGCACACAATCCAGCACTGTCTAGTAAGATGTCCACAGAGGACCATCATCCCAACAGCTCTTGGTAAATCCAAACGTCCGTTGAGGTCGTTGCATTTCTCCTGCGAAGAGTCAGTTCCTTGTGGAAATCCATCCATCAAACCTTTCCCACTCGCCCCAGACCTGCCTTGCCTCACCATTTAATTGCCTTGTTCTTGCAGCGGAAAATCTGGGGATAACAGTTTCTGAAAACCCAAAGTTTTCAGGGTGTTACCATTGGTCTCAATATAGCAATGTCTAATGGTGGTGCATGAGAGGGAGGGAAGGAAGGAGGGAAGGAAGGAAGGAGGCCAGAATATTCATTTTAGGAATTCCTTTTTTGGTTTGCCACCTGGCAGGTGTGGAAGAACACCTGTGATCAGGGTTCAAATATCTAACGGCAATAACACCCTTGCAGAGATATCCCTGTAAATCATTATTTACAGTCTCTCGTAATAAGCGATGCCTGGAGGAGGGTTGGTATACTTCCGTTTTGTCTTGGGGTGTTGCCCGCGCGTGCATTTTAGGGGGAGTTGCAAGACTTATCTGATAGCACCGTCCTAGGAGTAAGTCCCATTATTTACAGGGGGGCAGATCTTTTTAGGTAGGGGATGGTAGCTGCCAGGAAGCCCCATTTTTCTGTGCAATATCCATTTCTGGAACCTGTCCCCCGCAAGACATTTTGATGGCTACTAGTTTAAATGGCTTAAAAGGAGGATTAGATCAATTCAGGAACAATAGGAAGAGGAGGAGAAGGATCTAAAATGGCTATTAGCCCTGATCCGAAAACAACTTAACTCAGTTGTAAGGGAATGAAGCACAGGAAAAAGGTGCGTTGTCTTCATGTGCTCCCAACTTCTCATCATTCTCCTTCCCATACCCAAACCTATTGGCACCAGTTTCCTTCCCCACCATAGCCCCATAGTAGCCACTCACCTTTGGGTTTTGGAGATCTCTGTTGACGACGTTTCCCCACGTTGGGTGTGAGAAGCCACAATCATCATTACCAGGCAGTATTAGAAAGATAGAAACATCCAATGCTGCCCAGTAAGATGGCAATGGCCCCCCAAGACAGTTTGAACAAGGAACGGTGAGCATCATTGGCCAAAAGAGGTTATCAAAAGAGGTGGGGGCATAGCAATGAAAGCATAACGCAGCAAAGGGTTCAAATGTCCAATGTCTCTATCTACTGGCCAATATATTTGGAGACCCCTGGCTGTTTTGGCTATTGGTCAGTTCTGGTCTTGCGTTCTTTTCACAACAGTCTCATGCCTTCAACATTGTCAGCAAAACAACACACAAAACCCCTAAAATGTCCTTCTTTAGTTGTATTCTAAAACATCTGATAACTGAATTTTTCAATGGGGCACAATCTACGCAAAGTCGGAGCACTTGGATGTCCCTATAGACCTTTCTAGGACTGTTTCCTCCGCAGGGCGAAAAGGTGGTTTTACCACATTTAATTCAGGTCCTACTTCCAGCATACCTGAGAAAAAACCATGGAAAGAAGCAAACCATGAACCGTGAAAAATTCTGCAGTCTGATATTTCCCTTTGAATCACTTACGGTGAACCTATGAAAGAAAGGCTCCTGAAAGCCCTGGTCACCAACTGTCCTGCTCTGTTCTTGCAAACTCAAGGCAGTCATAGCTTTCTGGACCGAGTCAATCCATCTGTAATTCAGAATGCAAAGAGATCCTGCAACATCTTTTGAGACAACTGAAAGGTAAAAGTTGGTAGTATGCGCTTTCGTAGACTTGTGTCTACTTCCTCAGATGCGTTTTGCCCTGTAGTACAGTCTACTTCTTTTCCTACTAGCTTCTATTTTATCCAGTTTCATTGTGAGTCACATCATCTCATGATATCTAATCCTCCTCTTAACAGTGAGTGCAAAACATAAAGCCAGAAACTCAAAACTCACAATAGGAGCCCTCATGGCTGTGATACGCATTCTGTTATCACCAAGTATGCCAGTTATAGGGCTGTACAGAATGGCTTGAAGCGCTGGCATGGGGGTGTGGCATTATTTCTCCATTATGGGAACAGGAAGGGGACGCTTGGGCCATGCACGGCCGAGAAAAACGGATATCGCACAGCAAATCATCCTCAAAATGGCCTCATTCCGTTCCCCGGCGCCAAGCCGTCTCCATTCAGTGCTGAGGTGCATCAAATTTTCAGGTTGGAAGACTTCTGGACAACCAAAATGATGCTCCTCAGCATTGAATGGGGACAGCTTGGCGCCGGAGGATGGAACAGAGCCATTCTGAGGATGATTTGCGGTGAGATACCATCCATTTTTTCTCGGTCGCGCGCATCCCCGAGCGTCTCCTTCCCATTCCCGTAACGGGGGAAATAATGTGTGCGATAAGCTTCTGAGAGTCACAAATGACACTGTGAGAACCACAAACAACACCATCAGATGCGTTGAGACGCAATATTGCTTGGCCTAGAAATGTATAGTGATGCACAGATGGGCGCAAGATCTGAAGATGTCTTACATTCCCATCCTACACATTTGCCGCACATTCCTCAATTCAGTTCAAGGGTCTCCAAATCGCTCAACGATCCTGAAAGTGCCCAGGATGCCAAATTCATCTGGCAACCGTTTTTTAAAGACAACAACAAGATGGTGCCAAGAGGTGATGGAGAGAGTTTTGGGACTCCAAATTCAGAAAGTGGGGAGAATTTGGAGAGGCGGCTTCGGGAATGAGTCCCTTTCAGTTCAACGGGCAAAAGTTAAATTCATCTAGCAATATTATTCTATTTCCCCCACCGCTGCCCAATCCCCAAAATGCCCAGCAACACCTCCTCTCCTCCCGGTTATTAGATAACTGTCAAGAAAGATAAAGCAAATCAAATCCCGCTGACAGCCAAACGTGTTCCATTTAGTCTGTACAAAAGAGATGCTTCATTTCCCTCCTTCCATCTTTTAAATCTTCTCCTGGCATCAATAATTCATGGACATATTTGGAGGGGAGGAATAAAATAGCGATATAAATGATTATAAATTTATGCAGTAGCCATTCTTGGCCATTTTTAAAATCTAAACAAAGTTCTGTCTGCGGCGCGTCTGTGTGTTGTGTTTACTTTTCGTATGTCTGTGCCTTACTTGGGAAGGTTGAGGCACCATGGCACGGCGCTCTTATTCTTTTGATACGGAGAGCGGTGACACACTGGCAAACAAATTGGCACAAATGACCATGGTCAAAACTAATGAGCCGGTCAGGGAGAAGAGTTGGGCTCTCCGCCGTACATGAAACACATGGAGTTGGAAGAGACCCCAATGGCCATCCAACCCAACCCCCTGCCATGCAGGAACTCGCCATCAAAGCATCCCTGACAGATGGCGGCGTGGGAGGAAGCGCAAAGAAGCATCGATGCTTTGAATATGCAACATCCCCATCTCATTTTTTGAAGACTGACCTATCGCAGCCATAGGGGACTAGGTCTAGTTATTGGACCATAGTTAATGTGAATGAGGGAATACTAAGGGTGCAATCCAGAATGCATTTATCAGTAGGAATCCTTGGCACTTCCACCACATTCACCCTACAAAAAAGTCCCCAAATGCCCTTTTGGGGATGTGTTTTCCAGCCTCGCTAGGCCATTTTATGCCCAAAACTAACCCATTGCTCAGGGGTAGCCGTCTTGGCCATATAGCAAAATAATAATAATAATAATAATAATAATAATAATAATTTTATTATTAATACCCTGCTCTTTAGCCAAAAGACTATCAGAGCGGCTTACAAATTGTGCACTAACACCCAAAATCCCCCCAAAAGTGACACCTTTAACCAACCAACCAAAATGCACAAAATTGCACGATGCAAGCTTTCAAAGCTCCATTAGAGCTTTGGGACTAGTCTATAGTTTTGGTCTTAGTGCCACCCAAAACAGAAAACTGGGCCTCGTGCCCAACATGGTTGCCCATCCCTGGCATAAATGTGCGTCATAACAGCACAACCCACCCAAGTGACTGAAGAGTTTAAATTATTGCAGCACATTGAAAGCATAGTAGTAGAATTTAAAGATATAGCCATGTTAGTCTGTAGAATCAGTTATGTAGAGAGATCTTGCAGCACCTTTGAGACTAACTAAAGAAAGAGGTTGGCAGCAGGAGCTTTCGGAGACTTAAGTTTACTTCCTCAGATGCAGTTAGTGGAGTGGTAAGCCAGGGACTGAAAACATAATGACACAAAAGAAGCACAAACTGTCCAGCGTTGTGTTTCTCCCACTTATTTGTACTATCTGAATGATTAATATTAAAGGAGAAAGTGCATAGCTGAGATACTAGAGGGTCCATAAGACCCCATGGGCAGTAAAGTCCCAGTGTTATCCTGGCACAGTTGTACACAAAGATTGGGGAAAGATCTTCTTTGGACTACAAATCGCAGACTCCAATCCTTAATACAGTTCCATATGTATGGCCACCTGACCTGACATATGGATTTGGATGGACTTGAACATTGGTGTGACCCTAAGCCCACATGTGTGGCTTAAAGACTATTAGAATTTGAAGCTGCTCCTATTACATAGTTGGCCCTCTTCATTCGCAGGAGTTAGGGCAAACTCCCTGGAAGTGGAAACATTGCATATATAAATAGGTATAAGTAAATATCCTGAACGCTATTTTTAACCATTTACTATTTACTATAGATATATTTACTATGCACATAAATATTAAAATTCATATGATCCTCCCAGAGGCATACATTCCGATTCTAGGTTCTAACATGAGTTGCTGAAAGAGGAGGCACTCCGGTCCGCATCCCAGCGCACCAAGTCCACCCATGGGGTCACATATCATGATGATCCCTATAAAGTGCCATTCAAATGTATGGCGCTATATAAATAAGTATTAATACTGCTAACACACATATAGGTCTAAGGCAACTAAGGAACCTTCCTCGGTCTTGGTTTGCTGAGATCCTTCTCAAAGGAGACACCAATAATTCAGTTACCAAATCCTTTGCATGTAAAATAGTTTCTAACTCTGAGTATTCTCAGCGCATTTCCTTATCTCACGGTCTCATGACCCCAGGGTACTTTCTGTAGCAGACGTGGTCCTACAAGCAATGCTAGATTTATGTATGAGCATGGAAAGCTACAGTTTATGACTTCTGGTTAGACGCAGCCTCTAAAACATTCCCCAATTTAAAAGCAACGGGGAAAATGCAAAAATAAACCCTTACCCAAGGCTATAAAGTTTGGTGCTAAGGCCTGCTTCTCTTCCAAAGCTGGTCTTTCCTTTAGGCCTGGGAGAGACGGGACAAAAGCGGTGTGCCGCCACCAATACTAAGGTTCAGGAGCATGCAGTAATCGCACACTTCCAAACCCTAGTGTGTAACAGCGGTGGCATTATGACAGCGTCCTGTCCACACGGGCGCTGCTATGATGATGTAAGCGATGCGCACCATACAGATGTCACTGTGCTTGCATATATAACCAGTGCGCCAATGGCACACTCATGACATGCACTGGGTGCCTTAAAAAGGAATGAGATGTGGGTGCTCTGAAGCCAAACCTGTGGACTCTAAAGGAGTTTGTTGCCCTCAAATGTCTTGGAGAACACTGTCCTATTGGCACTGTGGACACAGTATTCAACTATGCCTCTAGGTGGAATGGGAGGGAGCATCATTTTATTCCTTGGGTTAACCATGCTCCCTCCCTGGCATTGTATTGCAGCTTACTCCTTCATGTACTAGAGAATGCAAGCTTGCACGATTTGGGAACCTCGGAGCCAAAGTAAGCCTACCTGCTACACAATTTCCCTTGTAAATGTGACTTTTCAACCCCTGCCAGGGACCAAGACATTGAGTCCCTGACAAGGAGGGCAAAAATATTCACAAATAATTGGAAAATGTAGTTTTAGTGTGGGTTTTTCGGGTTATGCGGCCGTGTTCTGGAAGAGTTTATTCCTGATGTTTCGCCAGCATCTGTGGCGTTGGCATCTTCAGAGAGTCTGCTGGCGAAACGTCAGCAATGAACTGTTGCAGAACATGGTCACACAGCCCAAAAACCCCCACAAAAAACCCTATGGATACCAGCCTTGAAAGCATATGGTACCGCACTACTATGGCACCGTCTCATAGGACTTTATCACATGGGGACAATTGAAAGTATTAAATGGGGCTTATCCAGTGAAAATCACATATTCACATTTAAGGTTTTCACACAACGTTGCGATTAAATGGCCATTATCCCAGGATAATTCAGTTGTTGTGAATATCGCGCAATGAATACTGTGCAATTCTGATGAAGCTTTTCACATGACGTCACACTGAAAAGTGATTAAAGTGGCTTTAACCCACGAATAACCAGGCAATAAACAGCAACAAGTCAATCCCGAAAATGCTTTCTTGCTGTTTATTGCCTTGTTATTCCCTGCTTATTCCTGGGACAATGGCTCTTTTAGCGCACTGCGTCTGAAAATCTTAACTGCGATTTGGTAGCAATTGCGCGGTTTTCACAAGATAAACCCCATTTAAATTCCCAGTTTTCCTCTGTCTGATAAAGTCCACGCTTCTTGCATGCCCCAGATGCCCACAGCTTCTGGAAGCACCATCCAAAGAGAGATTGAGCTGTGCCACTCCTTGCTTTATAAAGAATGTGCTCCATCAACCTGCGCATTGCCAGCAAGCAGCGTTTTCACAACTCAGCCTGCCATTCTCAACATCTCGCCAACATATGTGCCAACGTATTCCGCCGGAAGGTTAAGCTTTTCCTCTTCTTGCTCAAACCAAGTGAGAACGATGCATCTAAAAAAAGATTTGTGCTAAGGGCATTTTGGGCCTTCCCAGCCTCATCCCACTTCCCTGCTGCCAACAGACATGCCATCTTTGCCCACCTTAGATATTCCTATGAGTTAGAAAACTAGGAGACCCAGGATTCAAGCCTTAGACCTTGGCAGTTTCCACATGAAGCTGAAAAGAGTTACTATGGCTTTCAGTGGCGGCCTTTAAGCTCACCGAAGATCCATAGATGTTTGATTATCGTTCTGCCTTGCGAAGAGCGCATTCTCCATTCTCATCACACATGTGGCCTCTACGCAGCAATGGATGCAAGCTTAACAACAATTATTATCTTAAAACAAGAGCTTATTTTCATAATTATTGGCTTAAATGGACTATGGCAATGCGATTTCTCATCCTCTCCAGCTAACAGAGATGAGCAATTAGGTTCAATTCCGTACTTAGAGAAAACCCTCTTTCCGTCTCTCTCTTTTTCTCAGCTAAGAAACCATCCTGCTAAGGGTTTTTTTTAGCACTGGCCATGTTGCTAAACTTTCCAAGGCAACATCTGACACAGCCTAAGGCTAGAGAATACAAAGAGCAATGTCCTACGGTCATAAAAGAATCATATCACGCGAAATGATTGACAGTTTGCTGCTTTTGCCGTGGCTTTTTGCCGTGGCACTTTCTCCCCCTGCCCCCAGCTCTGCCAGGTTGGCCAACCCGCCTTTGGAAAGACATTCAAGGACTTGGCGCTCGTTCAACCATCAACCCAACTCTTTGGCGCTCTCCATTCCCAAGAATGGAATGTCCTCCAAAGGCTATTGATGCGGATTACAGGTGCCCTTAACCAACCTGGCATAGAGGGAGAACAAGGAAATGCAAAGGAAGCGGCTACCTTTGACGCACCCATTTGAAACACCCCTGCCTCACATCCAGTAACCATTCCTCTTTCAGCCTCGTTGTCTTTCGCTCCACGTATGCACATTTCTTTGAGCGCGTCCCAAAAAACATCTCGCCAACATCTTTCCCAGCTGAACCAAGATGGCCTGTCCTTAGGCATAACTCTCTCTTTCTGGCTGGCCTTCGCCCACTGCCCACACTAAGTTTTCCATCCCGACAAGGGCAAACATAATATTAAAACAACCTTTCCCCGTTATGACTCTCGGCACCGAGCCCATCTGCGGCCCATCAGCAAGACGGACGGCGTGTTCCGCCGAGCGCATGCTTGGCTGTTTCCTTAAATGCCAAGGCGGTCATAAGCAATAGCAATAATCATCATCATAAAGTACATGGAGACCACTGGGCAGGGAGGAAAAATGCGCCGGTCGAGGAGTTTTCGGTGGGTAATTGTTGTTGCCGTTCTTGTGAAAAATGGACGGAGCAAAGACCTTGCGGGGAAAGGTTGCCGACCCCTGTCTCACCTCCAGTAAGGTGCCATCTCTTAAAGGCGGGTTTGTTTGCAGTAAAAGGGGGAGGAAAGGAAAGAAGAGGAATGAGTAAAGGAGGGGAGACAACCGCACCGTGGCATAAGATCAAGGGAAAGAAGCGTGCGCTGTTAAAGTGAATAAGTGAAATGAAATGAAAAGACAACACAGTGTTTTCTGAGCCCTCAATAAAAGCGCACTCTTCCCAGCCATTCGGTACCCATGAAATATAAAACCGACCTCTCCGTCGTCCAGGTTACTGACTTCGTTTAGTTAATCATCACCATTATTAGCAATCCTTGCAAAGGAGAGTCAAGCATAGGAAAGAAGAAAGAGTGACCACAGAATGGGGGGCAAAAACAAGGCCTGGAAAGCAAACTTCCACCCTCTTTGGTGATGCTTTTCAATTTCCCCCATGCAGCGCTTTGCGTTAAATGACACACAACAAAAGCAGACCCGTTCCTTTTTGGACTTCCGAACAGCCAAAGGTCCAACCGAGTCGGAAAACGAACCAGGCACCCATGATCTTCCCAATGGGAACGCGGTGCCTCTGGTTTGTACCCAGGTTGCTTGAGGTACAAAGAGGAATGTGAGCGCACCAAAAAAAGCACTGCCTTTCGAACTTGTTAGTTAACTTGCCTGGCTGAGCCTTAATCAATAGCCAGGGACTCGACGAAGAACAAAGAACAAGAAAACTAAGCTCTTATCTGCGATCTACATCAGATAAGCCATACCTGGAGTCAAAAGGGACAGGCTGGCCTGTTCGCTGGTGTTCAGAGTGGAGGAGAAAGCATTTTTCCCCCTGTAACGTCATGCAAATTTTCTCTACCTACCTACCTACCTACCTACCTACCTACCTACCTACCTATCTTTTCCCATAGGCATATATGTACAGTCGGCCCTTCTTATACCATTGCCCCCCCAAATAGGAACTACGTCCCGTAAATCCAATTTTCCTTAGGCCTCAAATTTCTAGCATGGCATTAACTTAAATGCTGAGCCGAGCATTTAGGAATACAGCTTCGAGGAAACGGGGCAAGCAAAACGACCAAGGGAAATGCATACAGCATATGGAAGGGTTTGAGGTTTGAGCCACTTGCAACATCTCACTCTCAGTGTTGGAAAGCTAGGGAACAAAGGGACGTTTTATTTGGAGGTACAGTGTCCTTACTTGGGGGAGCAAGGGCCTCCTTCCTCACCCGCTACATTCCTGCCATACCCCTGCGAACAAGGAAGGCATTGTGCAGTCTTTGTGGGTTTTCCGGGCTATGTGGCCATGTTCTAGAAACCTGGAAAACCCACAAAAAACTATGGATGCCGGCCATGAAAGCCTTCAACATTCTGCAGTCTATCTCCCCTCCCAATGCATACAAAAGGTCTTATTGGGTGGTCTTGGGGAAGCAGGACAGGGGCCCCTGAATTCAGAAGTTAACATCCAACAAGCAACAGACTTGGAAGTCTCCAAAGCAATTGGAAGAACACTTCAGAAACATGAAGGTTTCTCATCTTTTCCAAAAGGATCGTGGCATGTGTTTGTACAGTGCACTCTTTTTTACGCGGGGATCTGTTCCAGACCCCCCATTATGGGGCATGCGCCCCATTACTCTTAATGGGATGCGCCATCCTTTGCACCCTGAAAGCTGCATATGACGCGGGCGCACTGCACATGCCTTTAAGTCGCCACTGACTTATGGAGACTCCGTGAATTTAATTGGATTTTCTTAGGCAAGGAATACTCTGAGGTAGTTTTGCCTCTGAAATACCGCCCATAGTGCCTGACATTCATTGGCAGTCTCCCATCCAAGTACCAACCAAGGCTGACCCTGCTTAGCTCCCAAGATCAGACTAGTATCTCTGGTGCAAATGCAGTTTGCTAACAATTTCTTAGGGCACAGTATGAGAGAGTTATGCATGGCTGGATTTCATAATTTTGTCTGATTTAGCCCCTTTTGGGGGGGGGTTCATCTTTGTATTGATTTTCTTTTTAATATAATTCAATTGCAACAATTGGGGTGGAATGCAGATTTGAAAATATTTGGGAAATGATCAAAATAATAATAATAATAATAATAATAATAATAATAATTATTATTATTATTCTATATTTCCTGTACAGTAATGCTGTTCCTTGTGCAAAAGACCACAGGTGAATTTGTGCTGAATGCATCCTGAACCGCAGTCTTCAGAAACTCCCCGTTTTCAAAGACTCCTTGCAGCCGGAGGAAGATTGTTCAAGTTGCGTATTGCTCCTTTGGAGAACAGCATTAGCAAGGAATTGCATCCCTAATTTAGACCAGGTTAATCTCCCCCCCCCCAAAAAAATAGACCAAAAATTTATGCTCTATGTTGGCGGACACATTTCTTTCCAGGGTTTGCGCAGCTCTGGCAGGAAAGGCGGTAGATTCCCCACCCACGTTGACAACCTGATTTTTTTCTAACACTTGCTTTCCTTTATGGGCACTTCCCCCCCTTCTGTCACCACAAAATGTACTATGCCACAAAATACAGACCTATGGCACGTTAACACAAAGGAAGCCCTATGTGGGATTTGTTTCCAAAATAGGTAGGAGTTGCACAGCCAAATCTGTCTTGTCTTTGCACAACTCCTATGCAATTTTTCCACGGTGGAAGTCCTACTGAGACTAGTGGGACTTACTTTGGAGTAACCATGCGCTAGCTTAGGGGACCCCTATATAACTCTCCATTTGCACCTGTATCCATTTATTCCTAAGCGCCGTGGCTTTTAATGGTATGTCACCCCAGGCTGAAAATCCTTATTAATCTGGAAGCCCCATCAAACTCTATTGGAGTTACTGCTATACAACTATGGTCAGAATGAGGCCTCCAGGGCTAGATCTGCCTGATTATTTTGTCCTGGGTAAACCCGTTCAAGACCAATGCGCCATTTAAAGTGCATGATGGTACTAAGCATTCTTTTGATCGGCCTTATTGATCTGAGCGTTCGATCACAGAATACGAAAGGGTTATTGGAGGCAAAATGAAAAAGGATAATCACTGAACAATCTGGGACATTTGGAGGTTCTGTCCAAAGCCTCCCTTACATGCAAAATATGGATAATACATTGTCTTAAAAATGGCATAAAGATCATGAGTGCTATCCTCATGCAAAGGATTCGAGAGCTGGTCAAATCAATGGGAGTCCTGATGACATTCATGTCAATGTGATCCCAACCTAGAGCAATCCTGGGACCGGATCCATAAATGCTGCACAGAAGCCGCGCACTTGCGCACATAGTTTGCCTCAATGTGGTAGCTTGCCTTACAGAACAAGCCCCAGCTTGCTTACTCATAAGGAAATCCCCAGTACGTCCCTTTGCTTACTTCCTAGTAAGCATGCGCAGAAATTGTATGTTTCTGCTGGAGAAGTCTCATACAAAGAAGCATGGAATATAACTAAAGGGGTTTATGGCAGTCAATGTAAAAGGTTAAACAAAAGCTTCCTTCTTTCCCTATGGGTTCTGTGTTCAAATATGAGGTCCCAGCTGTGAAACCAACACAACCTATTTGAGCAGCTCTTTTCCAAAGCTACAACAAAAACCACAAGAAGGGGCACGGCCCTTTTTGTTTCTTAGTGCATCTAGGAGAAGTTACTTTGTCAGACTACAGCTCCCAGAATCCCCAAACAGAAGGGGATTCTGAGAGTAGTGGTCCAAAAAAAGGTCACTGTTTTATAAGGATAGCTTTATGAAGGACACATAAAGGAGTTTTCCAGAAGACGAGTTCTCCTACAACCTGCGAACGCTGAGCCAAGCACTTGGCGCTGACTTTCGAGACATCCATAATACCCAACTGACTCATTCTTGCTTGGGAACCGACGGAGATGGAGGAAGGTTTGCATGCTTACAAAACATGGATATCTTAAATTCTTGGCCAGTTTACTGTGTCAACAAAAGCCGCAAGGGCCCAAAAAGCTGCAAGAGCCCCCCTCGAAAAAGGCCATTTGCACAACAGCCTTGTGCCCATGATTTTGGCCATCTCCAAATCATCCATGTTGACCGAGGAAAGATTTCAGTTCAATGATCCTATGATTCAGATGAGACAAACCAAAAAGCCCTTCACCTTACACTACCATTCTGTCTGGTGTCTCTTTCTTGGTGCCCAACCAGACTTGGCAAGTAGAGACAAGCTGGGTTTGGCATGAAAACAGGGCTCCGCCAAGAGAAAACTGGAGTAAAGATTAGAGGCGAGGCACCAAAGGCTCCTTCCTTATAGACACACAGTTACTAGATAGGGCCCCAGAGAGAAACAGAGCAAACAGAGCAACTCAAAATGGCTCCTCCAAGCCATACACCAATGGAAACGAACTCCAAACCCTGCAAGGAAAATCCTTTCTCCCCCGTCTTGTCGAATTCGGAACCCCAACCGAAACATTAAAACCCATTCCCCTTATGCCTTTACGGGTGTTAATGTTCCAGTGTTAGTGATCAGAGCAACACAAGACAACCAAAACCAATCTTTCTCAAATGCCAATGGCGTAACTTAATGGTCACCCTATCCAAGCCGCCGTCCCAAACCAAACAGGGCTGCAACAAAGCCAGAAGACTGATCTTTTGAGTGCAAAGGTGGAAAAGAACTAAAGCGACGCAAGGATCCCCGCCAGCGAGACAAAAGATGGCCAGGATTTGACGGTGCCAGTTTACAAACCGTGGGGTGCTGCCTTTTCCCTCATCGCCGCCTGGTCCCTCGCCCAAAGGTTCTCCCCCACCCAATCGCTGCAATTCAGGCCTCGCAACCGATCCCAAGCCTGCCTCCTTTGTGAAGTGAGACTCACTGGGCCCCCATTGGTTGCCTCCTATTGAATGTCTTGCTGCTACTTTGCCTCTACCTGCCCCAACTGGTTTGGCTGGTTATAAGGTGAACGTTTGAATTCATGCGCTTTCGGCTGTCCCAACCCCCCATCTCCACCCCTCCAACTCCACCTTCCATCTCAAAGCAGACAAAACCTGATCCCTTCTTTTTTTCCTACCCCAAACAAAAGTTTCTTCAGTCTACCTGGAGAAAGAAAACAAAGAGAGCAGAGGATCTTTAAAACACAACGATGTAATGCTACGGTCAATCCGTGAACACCGTCCGGTTACTGTCTAACCAAAGAATTAAGGTGGCATTTGTTGGAAGCAACAGCCTACCAAGGATCATGGCAACATGTCAAAGGAGTAGAAGTCGCCAGGTCATCCCCCCTACCGCAAACCCAAACCTCCGAGCATCGCACATCGATAAATACATGGCAACGGGCAAGTCCTGGCAGGCTTTTCGGTTCAGATCTTTCCACGTCTCGATGGAAAAGACGGCGCAGGAGTGGGGCTTTTCGGAGAAGAGATTCGCAGGTGGCCGCTGTGGCTTTCTCGGTTCAGAAAGTGCGTGAGAAGTCGAGGTGACCTCTGCGCATGTTAACCTACCAAAATGAGTCCTTAAACAAAAAGCAGGGAGGGGGGTAAAGAGAGACGTGGCAGTCTGCGGCCATCATGGACGTCTTGGGCATCCTGCTTGTTTAAGCTGGAATAGAGAGAGAGAGAGACGGGGCATGTCTAACGGCTCGGCTTACATGTACCTCCTTGACCCCTCCCTGCGCAGGTGCATTCTTTGCGCTCGACCAATCTCCTTGCCTCTAGCCACGAACAGGTGTGTCCTGCCATCTTGGGATAGGACAGGAGGGCAGCGGCCTGGTGTGATGTAGCCACAGACCCCACAATAGGCGTCGGAGCCTCCCCCGGCGCCCAAAGGATCATTTCCTTGCAGACGCAGGTGGAAAAAAGAGAGAGGGGGTGGAAGCATTAAACCTAAGGACTAGTGTGTTTTATGAAACCCAGCACAACTTTGAGCTTGGTTGCGTTCTCAGACATTGGATAAGTTGTTGTTTTTATAACACGCAGGCCGGGCAGAAGGGGTTTTACAACATGGCGTGCCACTTTCTGGCAAAGATCTCTCGTTTGGGAAGCGGAGCCTTCCTCTTCCATAAAGGGAGGAAGGAGGCAAATGCCTCAAAGGAGGAAGTTCCCTTCCATGGCAGTCTGTGGTCGAAGCAGAAATCATTGGTCAAGGTTTATCACAAGGGTGGGTTGGCTTCAGTTTCTCGTTGCCAACGTTGGGATGGGCAATGTTGGCAGGCCTCTGGGAGCGGCCAGAGGTCATTCTGGCTCTTGGATATTTTGCAAAGCAGGTACTTTTTGATATTAAAACAAAGGGGGATATATGTGCATGAACCCTTTATCCACGAATTCAAGCATCCACAGCTTGAAAATATTATATACACACACAAAAAAAACCTTCATTTCGCCATTTCATATAAGGGGCACTATTTTGCCATCCATTGTATTTAATGGGACTTGAACATCCACAGATTTTGGTATCCACAGGGGGGGACCTAGAACCAAAGCCCAGCAGATACCAAAGGTCCATGGTATTTAAAAGCAGGTCCTTCAAACTCTAGAGCCACAGTTTTTTGTGGGTTTTTCGGGCGATGTGGCCATGTTTTAGAAGAGTTTATTCCTGGCGTTTCACCAGCATCTGTGGCTGGCATCTTTAGAGAACGTCTTCAGCCACAGATGTTGGTGAAACGTCAGGAATAAACTCTTCTTGAACATGGCCACATAACTTGAAAAACCCACAAGAAACTATGGATGCCAGCCATGAAAGCCTTCGGCTTCATGTCCACAGCCACATTCATATGTGCATACACACCCACATATAGCACACTGATTCACAAGTGCACAAATTCTCCTCCAGAACATGCTCATAAATATAAGCCACTGCTCAGAGAGGGCAGATGAATAAAGAATTATTTGGAGGGGTAGAGGACTTTGGTGTCAACAGTGGGCCAGGGCCACTACCCAAGTAATGCTATTGGCAGGGCCTGGCACCGCTGATGCCAACTGGGCATGAAAATGCCCTTTTCATTTGGGACTTAGTGAAGACCAAGTTTTTTTCCTCCAGTGAGAGTTGTAAACCTAGTAGAGTAAAGATAGGGAAACGGTAAAATAGTGAAGAGTCTTGTGTCGCACCATAAAACCAAGACTATCTATCTCTTGTGTTTCATGGACTTTGGTTCTTGTGTTCCCATCCATCCATCCATCCATCCATCTCTTGGGTCTCCTGTTCCTATCTATCTATCTATCTATCTATCTATCTATCTATCTATCTACCCATCCATCCATCCATCCATCCATCCATCCATCCATCCATCCATCCATCCATCCATCTATCATCTATCTTTCTCTTGTGTTTCATGGACTTTGGGCTTTGTGTTCCTATCTATCTATCATTTATCTATCTACCTACCTATCTCTTGTGTTTCATGGACTTTGGTTCTTGTGTTCCCATCCATCCATCCATCCATCCATCCATCCATCCATCCATCCATCCATCTCTTGGGTCTCCTGTTCCCATCCATCCATCCATCCATCCATCCATCCATCCATCCATCCATCCATCCATCCATCCATCCATCCATCATCTATCTTTCTATTGTGTTTCATGGACTTTGGGCTTTGTGTTCCTATCTATCTATCTATCTATCTATCTATCTATCTATCTATCTATCTATTTCTTCTCTCTATCTGCATCTGACAGAAAGCAGGCATGTACACTTCACAAAGCTTATGCCAAGGTAAATCTAACTGGTTTTTGTAGAAGGCGCCACCAAACTGGTTTATTCCCCCCCCCCCCAACAGTGATGGAATGAGAAATATGAATTGGAAATGGCATCAACAGTAATTAAAAACTCAAGACGAGTCGATCCAAACCAGAAAGCCTATTGTCCCTTTTCTCTTTTGTGGGAACTGAGCCGAAGTGCAGTTGAGTTTGGGAGAAACCAGCAGCTTCCCAAATAACTGTCGCATTTGATCTTTGGAGGACATGGCCGACTGCGGTGTGCCACCTCCCAGCAGCAAAACGAAATTAAAACCAGGATTGAAGTTCTCCATCTCGGGCTCCGCTCCTTTGGCTTGTTTTGACAAAAACATGGTCCCCTGTTTCCCATGGAAGATGCTGTTTAATTAAATGACCAATTATCATGCTAATTAAACCGTGCACCTGGAACTTTCCCCAAGACACAAAGAAGTAACCGAATGCCAGGCGTGGAGTTTGCAACCCTTTCCATGCCAAACAGTGGGGTATTTTCTACCGAAGAAGAGTCTATAAGAGCACACTGGGGCCTTTGCGGGTGCGGTTGGGGTACCTTCATATGTTTCCCACCATTTGGGGACACTTTCTCCATGGTTAGGGGGCAGAAATGTCCTAAAACCATGCCACTTTTTCCAACAAACATTGGTCGTGGGCATTTGGTAACATCTTGGCTGATGAAGAAGAAGCCTATGGAGCTTCGAAAGCTTGCAACAAGTATATTGTGCATCTCGGTAGGCCAATAAAGGTATTACTGATGGATTTGGATTGGTCATGGACACCACTGCTGAAGAATTTTGTTTGGTCATCTCAACAAATGTGAAACCGAAGGCTTTCATGGCTGACATCCATAGTTTTTTGTGGGTTTACACCCAAAACACATCAGCCGAACAAATAAAACAGACCCTAAGGTGAACCTAGTGTGATGTGGCAGCTAAAAAGGCCAATGCGATTTTAGGCTGCATCAATAGAAGTATAGTGTCTAGATCAAGAGAAGTAATAGTGCCACACTATTCTGCTTTGGTCAGTGCCCACCTGGAATATTGTGCCCAATTCTGGGCACCACAATTCAAAAAGGATAATGAGAAACTGGAGCCCTGTGTCCAAAGGAAGGTGACTAAAATGGTGATGGGTCTGGAAACCATGTCCTATGAGGAAGGACTTAGGGAGCAGGGGATGTTTAGCCTGGAGAAAGTTAAGAGGTGATATGATAGCCCTGTTTGAAAGGGCAATGCCCTCATTGGCACACACACAGATGAGATCCCACTGCTGGCATTAAGGTTCAGCTCCCTTTCCAATATAGTCTTTCGGGCAGCAAAATATCTTGGGTCCTCTATGGAAATAAATGTATTCTCCCCTAGCTGTAGCTTTTATTGCAGCCTCTATGAGAAATCGCTGTTGTCTTTTGATCTCCCAGCCTCCGGTTTATGATAATATTATTATAATAGCATTTCTCTGGAAGTAGACCTTGGGTAATGCGTCTGCAAAGAATAGAGGTTTTGTCTGTCAGGAATAGATCCAGATAATAAAGCCGTCATTTCTTAACTCCGGGAAGAATGAAGGGATGACACGGACGCTGACAGTCCCACATCGGAGCATTATCGGCAAATGATCTTGCCATTAATCATTGCCAATGTAAGTTGTCATGTCAATGTCTTCCAACGTTCGGGAGCATCTGAGTGGAACTTAGTAATATGCCTCTATATATGAGGTGCTGGGAGCATAAGGAGAAGGGTGTTGATATATATATGTGTGTGATACGTATGTGTATGTATGTATATTGTGGGTGTTGCTTTCACAGTCGGCTTGTAGGCCTCCCGGGGACATCTAGACAGCCACTATGTAAACCGGATACTGGACTAGATAGCCCTATGGTCTGATCGTCTCATGTTCTTATACCGTATATACTCAACTATAAGTCAACCTCATGTATAAGTCGAGGGCAAGGCTTATACATGAATATATACAGTATGTGTTTTCACTTATTTGCCATCAAGTTGACTTTGACTTATGACTACCTTCTGAGTGTAAGATCGTATTGACTGCATTGCCCAGGTCCTGCAAACTCAGAGCCATGGCTTCTTTGAATATACCTGCTTTGGTCAGGCCCCACTTTGAATATTGTGTCCAGTTCTGGGCACCACAATTCTAAAAGGACATTGAGAAACTGGAGCCATGTGTCCAAAGGAGGACGACTAAAACGGTGAAGGGTATGGAAACCATGAAGCCCTATGAGGAACAACTCAGGGAGCTGGGGATGTTTAGCCTGGAGAAGAGGAGGTTAAGAGGTGATATGATAGCCCTGTTTAAGCATTTGAAGGGATGTCATATTGAGGAGGGAGCAAGCTTGTTTTCTGCTGCTCCAGAGAATAGGACATGGAGCAACGGATGCAATCTACAGGAAAAGAGATTCCAGCTCAACATTAAGAGGAACCTCCTGATAGTAAGGGCTGTTCGACAGTGGAACACACTCCCTCAATGGAGATTGTGGTGGAGTCTCCCTCCTTGGAAGTCTTTAAACAGAGGCTGGATGGCCATCTGTCAGGGATGCTTTGACTGAGAGTTCCTGCATGGCAGAATGGGGTTGGACTGGATGGCCCTTGGGGTCTTTTCCAACTTTACGATTCTATGAACACACACACACACACACACACACACACACACACACACAAGCAACCCTACCCAAACGGATCTGTCATCAAACATCTTGCTATTGCATTGCACCTTCCCTTAGCATCTGCCGCCCAAACTGCCTTGAGCGTATCCTTCGAGAGATTTTCCTCCCCTGCTCACCAGCCAGGAATAGCGAGAGACTAAAATAAGCTCAGTGTTATGAACCCAAAATAAAGGATCGATGGAACCCTCCAAGACCCGCTCTGTGTGTCGCAACACCTTCTGCGTTGCCGAGACAGAACGTTGTGTTATCATAACAACCCGGTTTGATTCTCCTTTTATTTTTATCGAGCGGCTTTGAACGAGCTTTCGGCCCTTGTCATCCTGACAGCAGTAAACAGCTTGCTTTGTTTGAGGACGGGAAGCACATCTCTGAGGGCTCGATGACCTCAGGAGATCTGGTTCCTGACCAAGCCGGGCCATTCTGCCTTGCTTTTAAAGCCGAAGCTACAGATCTTGTGCAAGGGCATGAAGGTGGGTCAAGCCTTGCCTATAGCAACTGGTGGGGGCTTCATCCAGGGACTGCCACTGGCGGTTGGCATTACATGGGGCTACCCTTGCACCTAGTCCAGAAACTTTAATTAGTTCAAAATATGGCATCCAGATTGGTCACCAGGACAGTTAGAAGTGACCACATTATTCCCATCTGAACATCTCTTTACTGGCTGCCTATTAGTTTCCGGGCACAGTATTGGTTATGGCCTTTAAAGCCCGATATGGCTTGGGTCTATCCTATTTGGGAGATCCTATCCTTCCATATAATCCACCCCACACACTTAGGTCCTCTGGGACAAACCATTTGCAACCGATAAAGACCAGGTTGGCAGCGGTCACCCAGAGGGCCTCCTCATCTGACGCTCCCAAATTGTGGAATGGCCTGTCAGAGGAGGCCCGAAATATTACCAATGGATCAAGATGGATCTCTTCTGACAGGCTTTCCCTGAATAATACACCCGACCTCCCATTTGTACAGAGGGGGGCTATCCTTTGCCTTCTCTGAGGCTGCGAGAGCGTGGCTTGCTCACCATCACCCAATGGATTTCTATGGCCAAGCAGGGATTCAAGATGTGCCAGGTCTCCCAGAGTCCAAGCCCAACACTCAAACACACAAGTGTACTACGGGACACACTGTGGATCACCCTATAATGCAGGAGTAGGAACCATGCCACCCTCTATATGTTGTTGGACTACATGTCCAAGCAGCCCTAGCCATCACAGTCCATGGTGAAACCCAGTGAGAGTTTGCACACCTGGAGGGCCGAATACTTCCCACTGTTGCTTTTTAGTAGTTATTAAGCAGTTTGCCATATCTCTGAAAAATCAGCTTTATAAAACAGTATCTGCTGATGGTCCTTATCGCTATACAGATATATTTTCAGTACAGAGAACGGATCTTCAAGCCTGACCACTCCACTCCCTTGGTCTCGATTTCTGGACAACATGAAGATTGATTTTTAAAAAAGCAATGCCACCCAATGCCATCCATTGAGCCAGTGCCCTAGATGTGGTTTGGTGGCCGCTCTCCTCCAAGCTTGGCAAAGTTACCTTTTCGACTTACAACTCTCAACATCTCTCAGGCCCTAGATAAGAGTGCGGGCAAACATTTTCCAACCTCTGATACTCACTCTTATCTACAAGCAAAATGGTGGCCTGTAGAGGGGCATGGAGAGGAGGGGCAAAGTGTCGGCCTTTTGTGGCTGCTGTGCCTCCTTTCTAACATCACATTCAGAGGCTGGATTGACCAGGAAACCACAGCAGGCTCCTGCCATTCCAGTTGGCTACCTCACCTGCCCCAAAGAGAGAGAATGGATGCAGAGGCCCACAGGTGAACCCTCCCCCTTGGCGCAGATGTTTGCCTGGCTCTATCTAATCCTCTCCACCCGACATTTATACATCTAGCCACTCCTGCCTTGCTGCCCTTTACTCCAGTCCAAATGAACAAGCATGAGAGGTGGAGATCGGGAAGGGTGCGGGGGGGAAGGAAACTTTCAGTAGCCTCCTGTATGATCCAACACCTTGGCACCGTGTGCCAGGCGTTCCCTCCTCCTTCTCCTCCGCCTCCCCCACCCCAAATTGAAGGGCAACGTTGCCAAGATCCTGCCTCGGCCTCCGTATTTGTATTCCACCCAATCCGGCAAGGGTTTGGGCGACAGATTTTTCTCGCCCTTTGTTCCCGGTAAGTGGAAGCAGGTGTTTTCTTCCACGGCTAATCTCCTGTACGCTCCTATCGCACCGCTTTGGCATTCCAGATGGGTGATGGGAGACAGGTTTCGGGGCGGACCGGACGGGGGGCAGCTGTTGGGGGGAGGCAAGTTGGCTCCGTGGGGAAGCTGTGAAAAACAATCCATCTGCAAAGGCACTCAGGGTGTTTTGGAAAATCATGCCTTCCCTTTCAGTCCTTCCTCTGTGACACTCTCGCTCCTCCTCTCCATTGCCTCCCAACCATTTCCCCCCCAAAGGATTAGCAATGAACTTGAAGCATAGGGAGGCCACTGGAGTCAGTTGTCAGGTCAAACATCTTTGGAGCATCCACTTTCCTTAGGCCAGGTGTGAAGTGTTTTCCTGCATGGCAGGCGGTTGGACTGGATGGTCCTTGTGGTCTCTTCCACTCTTATGATTTTAAGGAGTGTGTCACACAATGGAGAGCAGGAGTTTATCCCGTGAATATCCCACTACGTGAAATGGTTTCACGCGACGCCGCACAAAACCGGCCATTAAAGTGGTCACAAAGAAGCACTGGCACACATCTTTTGACTTTGGGGATTACGGCGGCAATGCGTTTCCGATATCACTTCATTTGGCCAAATGCATGCGATAATCATTCGTGCAATTACTCGCCATTTTCACTTTATTTGCGGGATGCTTTCAATGCTCTTTAATCACTCTTTAATGCAGAAACTAGCCTCAGTGTGATAAACTCCTAAGAGTAGCTCTGAGCATACACAGACTGCACTTTCTTCACCCAACAAGTCTGTCCCCACAATTAGGAAACAAGGATAGTTGGGGCTGTTGGTGGCATTCTGGTCAAAGGGGTGACTTGATCTGGTTAGGCTTTTAGTCTGAACCTTAAAGGAGCAATCCAAGGCACTGAACATTAGATAGAATCCAGCCCTTTGGTTTAACTCCTTTAAAGTCTGGACTGAAACCCGGAGCAGATTGACTGCGTATTGATACAGGAGCCACCAGCCACCAATGACAGGAAGGGAACTGGTTTAAAGAGCAAGAGTTCTGACTTCCAAGCAAAGCAAGAGGAAACATACATTTTAAGCACAGAGGGGAAAATTGAACTTCGCCTTTGAGAATCAATGGGAATATGGAAAACAGCAGGAGTTTTCCTTGGCTCTCTTTCTTATCCCTGGAATCTCCCTCCTTGGAGGTCTTTAAACAGACGCTGGATGGCC
Source organism: Sceloporus undulatus (assembly GCF_019175285.1). Lineage (NCBI taxonomy): Eukaryota > Metazoa > Chordata > Lepidosauria > Squamata > Phrynosomatidae > Sceloporus > Sceloporus undulatus. Next base: position 4,738,894 of record NC_056528.1, on the reverse strand, counting down.
ATCTGTTGGGGATGCTTTGATTTGGATTTCCTGCATGGCAGAAGGGGGTTGGACTGGATGGCTCTTGGGGTCTCTTCCAACTCTATTATTCTATGATTCTATGATTCCCTTATCTTCCAAAATTTAACACATGAAAACACGGATAATGAGTCATAGCATCATAGAGTTGGAAGAGACCCCAAGGGCCCCAATGGATGTAGCTTGCATCCATTGATCCAGGTCCTGGAGCAGCAGAAAACAAGCTTGCTCCCTCCTCAATATGACATCCCTTCAAGTATTTAAACAAGGCTATCATATCACCTCTTAACCTTCTCTTCTCCAGGCTAAATATCCCCAGCTCTCTAAGGCATTCTCATAGGACATAGTTTCCAGACCCTTCACCATTTTAGTTGCTTTCTTTTGGACACGCTCCAGTTTCTCAATGTCCTTTTTGAATTGTGGTGCCCAGAACTGGACACAGCATTGCACAGTATTCCATCTTTGGCCCTAAAATCTCAGGGTTTGGGCTCAATTCAACTTTGGAGTAGAGCTTTGTGGTCAACCATCTGAAGAGATCAGCTCACTCAGAAAAAGCCAGTACTGCTCACGTTGCCTGACTTTGGGGGGGGGGCAACCTGCTCCGTTTTAGCAGCCGAACTCCATAACGTTCCCTCCAGATCATTGCGTGATGCTATTAAAACGTCCTTTCCCTGTCACCTGTTGCCAGAATGAGAACTAGCCAGAGAGTTGTCCCACTGGTTCTGCTACCAGGGGAGTCTTTTCTTTCTCTCTTTCTCTCTTCCTCCTTCTCCGTTTTCTTCTCCCTTTCCAAGCAACGGCTTGTTTGGCTTTGCTAATGGCTTACCAAGAGGCTGAGTCACACAGCACACAAAAGCCCGGCCTGAATAGAGCTCTCCCTGTTCCTACAATGCAAATTTCCCTTGGTGTGTTTGATAGCCACCTTCCTTTAAACATGATCTTTGGGTAGATACCGGACTGAGACCAGTTAGCAGCCTATGTGGATTCAAAAGAATGGATTATATGAATTCAGTTGGACCTTTTCTTGCTCTTCTTTACTTGAAATAATAGAATTCAGGTTCATTCAATGAAACCGACTGACTATTGAGATTCAGGACAGACATATGGAAAGGAGGGATGTGAGACCCGTGATTATTTTGCCCTTGCGTTAAAAAATAATCACCGTCGTAGACCAGTATATAAATCAAGATCAGTATATAAATCAATATTCTCAATCCATGGATGGTTGAATCCATGGATAAAAACTATCCGCGGAGATGGAGGGCCAACTAAAATAATGTTGCTCCCAGTTGGTCGCTTACGTTTGCAATGTAACTTGGTGACACCCATGTTACCGATACAGAAAAAAGTAACTTATCGCAGGGAACTGTGTCGAATGTCACTCGTTGCTTCTGCGTTTCAGAATTAAAAACGCTTGCTTTCGTTCATCGTGTTTGTTTCTGAAAAGGGCACGGCGCTCAGACACATGGCGAACCCTGCCGTTCGGTGGCTTAGCAAATAAATAAAGGGAGGCATTATGTCCACACCCTCCTTTTTTAAAAGAAGAAAGAGTCTTACTTCCTGAACATTGAATGAAACAGACATTTCCAGCAAAATGAATTGCCTCAAGGGAAAAACAGCCAGGGGCAGAGGCTGCAATATTCTCTTCTCTGGCTTCACTGGCGTTTGATGGAGAGACGGGTGGGCAATATGTTGCTCTCAATCACTTGCTCCAAAATGTAATAATTCCTTAAAGCTAAGTGTGGGCTCCAAGGATCTTTTGGGGGCCCTCAACACCTTCAGAATCCCCCAACCAACTGGCTTCTAGCTGTAAAAAGAGGCTGAATTGCTGCTCCTGGCAGCCTCCAGGTATAGAATCATAGAATCCTAGAGTTGGAAGAGACCCCAAGGGTCCTGATCCAGTCCAACCCCATTCTGCCATGCAGGAACTCTCAATCAAAGCATCCCTGACAGATGGCCATCCAGCCTCTGTCTAAAGATGGGGATATCTACCACTCTCCAAGGCAGTGTGATCCACTATCGAAGAGCTTTTACTATCAGGAAGTTCTTCCTAATGCTGAGGTGGAATCTCTTTTCCTGTAGCTTGCATCCATTCTTCCCTGGAGCATCAGAAAAGAAGCTTGCTCCCTCCTCAATATGACATCCCTTCAAATATTTAAGCAGGGCTATCATATCACCTCTTAACCTTCTCTTCTCTGGGCTAAACATCCCCAGCTCCCTAAGTCCTTCCTCATAGGAGACCCTTTACCATTTTAGTCACTCTCCTTTGGACACATGGCTCCAGTTTCTCAACATCCTTTTTGAATTGTGGTGCCCAGAACTGGACACAATATTCCAGGTGAGGCCTGACCAAAGCAGAATAGAGTGGCACTACAGTGGTACCCCGGGATACGAATGCGCCGCCTTACGAAATTTCCGGGTTACGAAAAAAAAATCAATTAAAAAAACTGTTCCGGGTTACGAAGGTTATTTCGGGTTACGAAAGAAATTTTTGGTGCTTTTCGGCGCTTTTTCGCACCAAATCGTGGCTTTCGCTATTAGCGCCTATGGGGTTTTGGCTTGCGAAAGCTTTTCGGGTTACAAAAGCGGCGGTGGAACGAATTAATTTCGTAACCCGGGGTACCTCTGTATTACTTCCCTTGATCTAGACACTAGACTTATATTGATGAAACCTAAAATCACATTGGCCTTGTTAGCTGCCACATCGCACTGTTGACTCATGTTCAACTTGTTGTCTACTTGGACTCCTAGATCCCTTTCACATGTAGTTTCATTCAGCCAGGCGTCCCCTATCCTATATCTATGCATTTCATTTTTCCACCCTAAGTGCAGTACCTTACATTTCTCCCTGTTGTTAGCTTTGGCCCAGTTCTCCAGTCTATTCAGTGATTTTGAATTTTGATCCTCTCCTCTGGGGTATTAGCTACTCCTCCTAATTTGGTGTCATCTGCAAATTTGATAAGCATTCTCTCGATTCCTTTATCCAAATCATTGATAAAGATGTTGAACAGCCCAGGACAACCCAGTGGGACCCCACTGGTCACTTCTCTCCAGGATGAAGAGGAGCCATTGCTGAGCAACCTTTGGGTTCAACCAGTCAACCAATTACAAATCCACCTAACAGTTGCGTTGTCTAGCCCACATTTTACCAGCTTGTCTGCAAGAATATCAAGGGGAACGTTGTCAAAGGCCTTACTTTGACAAGGTATAACAACAATACTATACTAATAATCTGTAAGACCTCCCTTTGCTGTTTAACATTGAAGATACCTCTTTTTGAGCACCAGAATGGGACTCTCAGATGTGGACTAAAAACACATGGGATATCTTTCAGCACCCATGTATTTCTGGTACGTTTCTCTGTTTTGGAAGTTGCCTTGAGTCCCACTTCGGGGGAAAGGCTGTGCTCAAAGTGATGGACGTAGGGGTTTTGGTGTTATTTTTCATTACTCCTCGCAGCCCTCAAGTGTGCTAGGCTTGGGACTTGTTCCGCAAGAAACGTGATTCCATCATTTGGGACTTGCATATGGTATTTTTCAAAGGATCTTTCATAAAATTACAATATTTTTCAACATCCCATAGAACCTTAGTGTTGGAAGGAGCCACAAGGGCCTTGTAGTCTAACCCCTTGCCATGCAGGAATGCCCAAATAAAGCACTTCTGAGTAATAGCCATCCGACCTGCAAAGAAGGAAAGTCCACCACCCTCTGAACCAATCCATTCCACTGTCAGCTCTTACAATGAACCAGTTCTTCCTAGTGTTTAGGTGGAACCTCTTCTCCTGTAATTTGAATCCAGAGGGCTGTGTTCTAGTCTCTGGAGCAGCAGAAAACAAGCTCGCTCCGTCTTCGTTTTCTGAGCAAACTAACCATGTGAGTAAGTCCCAAATGCTAAAGATTCTGGCCTAAATAACGTGATTCTGCACTAAACAACCATGAATGTTTTGCACAGAACAAGTCCCAAGTTCTGAAGATCCTCACCAGTCTAGGGCCTGTTACAGACTGCCAAAATAAAGCTGCTTTGGGTCTCTTTGGAGGTATGCTATTTAAATGACGCATGGGTCCTAAGAGTCCGGAGGTTGCGCCAAAGCCACACTTCATTCCTAAGCACTGGAGTGCAGCTTTGGTGCAGCTTCTGGATTCTTAGGATGCATGCATCATTTAAACAGCATTCCTCCAAAGAGACCCCAAGCAGCTTTATTTTGGCAGTCTGGAACAGGCCTAGGATTCTTCTCACCGGGATTTGCCGACACTTGAAAAATACATGTTTCAACCATTTCGTGAACGTTTTTAAATATCCTTCCTATCCATCGTCGGAGCAAAACGGAGGCCAGAGCCTACTAGGCCACAGATCAGATTCAGTGTCTGTTTTGGGCTCATTCTCTCTCTCCTCCCATCGCAACCAAGAAGGATAGTTCAGGCTGTGCTTCCTTAACATTGGGAAGATAGCTGCGGCGGGTGGAGCGCACAAAACACTCTTTGCAGGTGTATGGAAAACAATACCACCGAACAGCTTCCCTGACTATTCAGACATCTGCATTTACAGTACAAATAGGTTTGTTTCCCCGCATGAAGTCCTAAGAGCTCCAAGGGGGGGCAAAGGCACCCAGGAGAGAACAAACAACAAAACAAGAGGCTCTCTGGTTCTTTTCATGGGATCTTTTTACATTTTGGGTCTCCTCCCTGGTTACATTCATACCCGGCTCCTACATTTGAAAGAGGCAAATAGGTGCACCTGTTTGATGTTGAGCAAACAAGGCAGGTTGGGTACAAATGAGGATCTGGCTTTCCCTCTGAAAGGTATTTGCTTTGCTTCTGGGATGTGTTTTTAAGGTTCAAGGTGAGCAATAAAAGCAAAGCAAAACAAAACCAAAAAAACCAGACGCATGAACCCACATGCGCACACAAAACAAGGCTATGGCTAGCAGCGGAGCTGTGTAAAATGTAAGCAGACTTCCACGCCAAAACCCCACCTAGACCCAAAGTCCAGCCTGAACAGGGAGACCTCATAATCGGAGTCGCCACCCGATTAAAAGGAAAAATGAACTACCCAATTAATGTTGAAGTCGAAGGCTTTCGTGGCCGGCATCCATCGATTTTTGTGGGGTTTTCGGTCTATGTGGCCATGTTCTAGAAGAGTTCATTCCTGACGTTTTGCCAGCATCTGTGGCTGGCATCTTCAGAGAAGATGACTAGACATTATACTTGAATTAGTGTATGTATTCTGATTTGTTCAACTTCAGCTCCAACATCCATGTAAATACCCACATGCAGAGATATGTTGCACCAACTTTGTGCAACCTCAATGGAGAGTCATAAGATCGTGCCACACATGTTAATGACTGAGCCCTGTTTTCCAATATGCGACGTGCAACCACAATTTTGTTGTTGTTCTTCTCCACCCTCGAGTTGATCTCAACCCATGGCGACCCTGTAGATGAGACGTCTCCAAGGCTCCCTATGCTCCACTGCAATGCTCAGGTCCTGCAAATTCATACCCATAACCACAATGCAAAATGTAAAACTGCAATATGAAACGTCAACGCCTGTGGTGCTGTGGCAAATGGTTTGCCCACCATGCATGGCATAACCTACACATGCGTATCTCTCTCTCAGGATGCCAACCTTTGTGGCGGAGCACGGAGGCTATCCTTTGAATGGCACACATGGGACAACTATGGTTGATACTTAAGGCTATCACTGAGAGATGCTCCTTATAATATTACCATGATCCTCCTCTTGTGACACCGACAGGGTTCATCCCTAGGTCTCAGGTTTGGACCCAGAAATCTCAGGGTCTTCGTAGTCCTGACATGAAAACCTTAGCTAGCCTAGACCCAAGTCACATAGATTTCTTCCATGAACACACATAGGCCTGTTCCAGACTGCCAAAATAAAGCTGCTTTGGGTCTCTTTGGAGGTATGCTGTTGAAATGATGCATGCACCCTAAGAATCCAGAAGCTGCACCAAAGCTGCACTCCAGTGCTTAGGAATGGAGTGTGGCTTTGGCGCGACCTCCGGACTCTTAGGACCCAGGCATCATTTAAATAGCATACCTCCAAAGAGACCCGAAGCAGCTTTATTTTGGCAGTCTGTAACAGGCCATAATCTCCAATAGACTCTTAAGGGCCTAAAAGCAAATACTCTGGAACCAGGGAGGGACAGAAAGATCCGTCTGTTTCCAGTCCATGCCAGTTTTGCACATTTTCAACCAGAAATCCATACAGAAATACAATTTAAAAATACAATTCAATGTGTGTTTTATCACAAAGCGCACATGCCTGGACACATTTTATCTCGACGCACACATTTCTCAACATCGTCTATCCTAAGACATGCATTTCAACACTTTCTATATAATTTTGGAGCCAAGGAACTGCCCTGAAAAGAAAAAAATTTGGAGAGACGTGTGGAGGATGATTATTTTCTGACCCGTGGAGGAAGCTGCAAGTGTAGATCGGGTCGGTTTGCATGGAAATGCACAAAAATGGCATTCCTCGGGCATCTCCTAGCCGCTGTCTCTGCCCAGCAAAATGAGAAGGAAGCAGAATGCGTTATGGCACAGATGACTGACACAAACAAATTTTGCAAACTGACTTTCCCTACAGCGGAAAAGCAGACAAGTCAGCTTGCCATGCCTAATGCAAAGGAGGGAAACAACAGCTGGCGGTTCCTCTGATCTTTGCATTTGGATAGCAAATGAATAGCTCCCATCCCATGTAAAGTGGAGGCTGGTTGGGCTGGGCTGCTGAGGTTGATGGTCTTTGCAGGCACTCCGACTAGATTGATCATTCTTATGGTGACAACCAGGAGGAAAAAAATCAATGCTCCTTTAGTGTTTTCAAACTTATTAATCTTTTGGACCCAATTTTTTTGGGGGGGGGGGGGGCGGTCTGGCTGTTCAAATTTTAAATACAATTTGTATTTGTATATGGCCCAAAACAGACAAGCCAA
>NC_056528.1:4636912-4731822 GCF_019175285.1 Sceloporus undulatus | reverse complement strand
GCATCATTTAAACAACATACCTCCAAAGTGACCTGAAGCAGCTTTATTTTGGCCTGTCTATATGGGCCCTATGAAAGGCACCTATTGGCAAGTACTTGTGCCATCACCGGGATAGAAAAGAGCTTGGGATTGTTACATTTGGGGCTAAAAAATCCTAGAACCACACAACTGTTGGCCATGCCATTACCCCAATTACTGAAAGATTCTTAATCCAAATAAGTAACTTTTACAAGCTCCATGCAAGATGATTCGTGCTAACATATAGGCTACAATCCAAGTATCCACATGTGGAGGTATGCTACACCAGCACTATACAATTGCCATGCAGAACAGTAGCACTGTGCAACACATGCCAATGGCTGAATGCTGTTGTGCAATTCACGTGCATATGTCCAGTGTCCAATGCACAACCACAATGCATTAGTTGCTATGTGAAATGGGCAACATTAAACATTAGGAGGAACGTCCTGATAGTAAGGGCTGTTTGACAGTGGAATGCACTCCCTTGGAGAGTGGTGGGGTCTTCTTCTTTGGAGGTCTCTAAACAGAGGCTGGATGGCCATCTGTCAGGGATGCTTTGATTGTGAGTTCCACAAGAATGTGCTGGACTGGATGGCCCTTGGGGTCTCTTCCAACTCTACAATTCTATGATTGTATGAACATTACTGTATGCACAATTCTGCTTTTGTCATTGTCAGCAGAATACATCCATAGCTCTGTGGCGAATGATTCACCCTACATGCGTGTGACTTATGCATGCATAAGTCACTAACAGGATGTGACCCATAATTTGCAGCAACATTTTGTAACTAGCATGGAGGAACAACACGTAGACCTAATCCTAGAATCGTAGAGTTGGAAGGGCCATCCAGTCCAACCCCATTCTGCCATGCAGGAACTCTCAGTCAAAGCATCCCTGACAGATGGCCATCCAGCCTCTGTTTAAAAACCTCCAAAGAAGGAGATTCCATTAGACTCCGAGGGAGCATCTTCCACTGTCGAAGAGCCCTTACTGTCAAGAAGTTCCTCCTAATGTTGAGGTAGAATCTCCTTTCCTGGAGCTTGCATCCATTGCTCTGGGTCCTATTCTCTGGAGCAGCAGAAAACAAGTTTGCTCCCTCCTCAATATGACATCCCTTCAAATACACAGGGCCATCATATCACCTCTTAACCTTCTCTTCTCCAGGCTAAACATCCCCAGCTCCCTAAGTCTCTCCTCATAGCGCATGGTTTCCTACTATTAGTTCTGCCTAGAGTAGAACTTTTGCTTCAGTGGGGTTACTTATGCATTGATTTACCAATCCATCCACAATCGGTTCTAGTTAGGACAACCAAAAGTACGTTTTCTTTTTTTCAAATGTTGAATTTTTTGGGTAAGGTGATAGATAGTGAATGAATGCAGAAGAACCAAATAAACTGGTATTTTCTGCTTAAAGGCAAGAAACTGTAACAGCAGACAGCTTGCTCACTCCATGGAAAGACAAGACTCACTGCTGATCTAGGCCCTGTTTGCTGGAATGAATATGTGTCATGCAAGGTGTGAAGTCAAGCCCACACCGTGTAAGAATTGCTCTCTTTTTAGAAGACCAAATGGTTGCTGTCACCCTGAATTAGTTTGCGAGCAATAATTGCACTGAGATTGCTGCTTTTAGGGTCAATGCAATGAATTCAAAACCTCAGCCACAAAGTTAATAACCTTAGGCCAGGCTAACCCACCTCGCAGGGTTGTTATGGGGGCAGAACAGAGGGTAACCTTGCACTACCGCGCCATGATTGCAGAGCTCCTGGGAGAAAGCTTTGGATGGAAGCGTAAAAAACAGAGCCAGAATTGGCACCGCGTCCCTCTCTGACAGCAGGTTCTTTCTGTGTCCTTTAAATACAGGGAAGGAGCCAGCGAGGTGTGTTATTATTTTTTAAGAGGGGGGGCAAAAGCTGGCATGCAGACTAGAAATCTGCCCAGGAAACAATGAACATTAAAAAAGGAGGAGGGGAGCATATCCAAATTGCAGCTTTGCTATCTCAACAAGGTCTGCTGTGCAAATTGCAATGAATAAATGAGGACAAGAGTGGGATGGGGAATACAGAAATAAGCAGTTCTGAAAGGAAGGAGAGTACATAGGTGCATTTGGGGTACGGCGTACCCAGCTACCAATGCCAATTTCTTCATTGGATCCATACCAAAGAATGGCAGCTGGTGGCTCTGATGCTCTGATGCAAGGCATGGGGATCAGTGAATCCGCTCTGGGTTTCAACCACAATGTGAATGGAGCTAGCCCTAAACAGAGGCTGGATGTCCGTCTGTTGGGAGTGCTTTGATCAGGTATTCCTGCATGGCAGAATGGGGTTGGAGTGGATGATCCTTGGGGTATCTTCCAACTATGCAATTCTATGATTCTACCCCAGATTGTTTTTGTTGTGTACCTTCAAGTCGATTCCATAGAATCATAGAATCCTAAAGTTGGAATGGACCACAAGGGCCAGTACGATGCCACTTTAATAGGAGAGCCAGTGAAACCCACTGGGTGAGCTTGGGCAAGTCACATTCTCTTAGCCTAAGGCACTGACGGTGAACCTTTTAGAGACCAAGTGCCCAAACTGCAACACAAAACCCAACTTATTTATTGCAAAGTGCCACATTCCTCTGGCTTTCTAGGTACTAACTCTGGGGAACTCTGTACTGGGGTGACGGTGCGCATGCCCACAGAGTGGGCTCTGAGTGCCACCACTGGCACCCGTGCCATAGGTTCACCATCACTGGCCTCAGGGATAGGCAAAGGCAAACCTCCTCTGAACAAAGCTTGCCAAGAAAACCCAATGATGGGTTCCCTAAGTTGGGAACAACTTGAAGGCACACAAAAACAACATATAGATATATATGCATGTGTGTGCTTTCTTCACTTATGTGTGCATGAAAGAGAGAGAAACAGCCTTTTAGTTTCTCTCTTTCCTTCTTCCTTTCAAGTCCAGTCATGGTGCTGGCTTCCCTGGCAGTTTTCTTTCATCCTGACAAGTGGCTGAACTCTCCGGACACCAAGCGTCTGTCAAAGCGGATTTCATTTCCCCGCAGAAACAGATGGGAGTGCCTGCATGTCGCTTGGCCATAGCTACCAAGGCAGATGCCTCCAAGCATCTTGCGAAACAATATTGACATCAATTTGCCTTCTTGTCTCAGGCTTTTGATTTGTGGGAAGACACATGAACTTGGTCCAGAGACATTAAGGCCAAGGGATGGCACCATCAGAGGCTGGCATGATCAGACATCAGCGGAGGTCCATGCCACATCAACCGCTGCTGCTCCTTACTTTCTCCTTGTTGGTTTTTATATTTCAAATGGACCACCTTGTTCTAGTCCTCACTCTCTCCTACAGAGCATCTCTGGAGGAACAGGGCAAGCTCTAAGCAGCTTCTTTTTTGCGGCACCATAAAGGGGAAACAGTGCCACCATAACGTCACTTCCTGGAAGTGACATCCTGACACTGTGCAGTGGCAATGACATTATGGTGGCCGCCATGTGGACAGGAGGCCGCCATGATGACGGAATCCGTACAGACTAGGGTTCCGGAGCATGTGGTTAGTGTGTGCTCTAGAACCCTGGAATCGGCATGGACACGCCGCTCCCTGCCAGTCGGTACCAGGTTTGGGACATCTTAAAAGCATCTGGAAAAGTGCAACGGCAGAGGATTAATTGGTATCGCCCCTGTTTAACTGAGATAGTTGAAGTGTGTGTTGTGAAGCTTGCACACAAGCCACTGAAGTATTTTCTGGACTGCTTCATACTTTCTCTGTTTTGAGCCCAACTTGATTTAACAAACTCACAGCAAACTAAGGCCAAGCAGGGGAGATTACAGAGGCATGATACAAAAATGCATCACGGAGGCAGCTCTCCAAAGGGACAACGCCCACCCGCTTTGACTTCTTGAATAGACTGAGATGACTCAGGGGATGACTTGTACAACTTATCTGGGCCAGTGAACATAACCATTATTCCGGGAAGCATCCTCCAGAGTAGCCATTTGAGCGTTACCAGGCAGCCGGGAAAAACAGACAAGTCCAAACGAGAGACGCGGATCTTGGGAGAGAAGGCCTTCCCTGAATGCAAGCCTTTTACTTGATCAACAGGAGGAGGGTGGGAGGGAAAAGCAGCAAGAGGTTCAAGGAGACGCAAGAAAGAAGAACAAAATATGTGCAAAGTGGCTGGTTTGCTCTCCTTTGTACATTGTCTGACTGAAATTACTCGGTTCTAGGCATTTCAGACAACTGGGCTGCATCCGTGCTGCAACAAGTAAGCCAGGGACAGGCTTATATATGCCCTAGATATATGAGAATGTCAATTTGAATTCAAAATCCTTTGTGTATGGAAATGAAGTGGCAAGCCTAGTTTTAACGATGGTCATTATTCACTTTCCCCACAACTTACACTGAATCATAGAATCCTAGACTTGGAAGAGACTGCAAGGGCCATCCAGTCCAACCCCCTTCTGCCATGCAGGAACTCTCAATCAAAGCATTCCCAGCAGATGGCCATCCAGCCTCTGTTTAAAGACCTCCAAGGAAGGAGACTCCACTATATTCCAAGGCTGCATATTCCACTTTCGAAAAGCTCTTACTGTCAGAAAGTTACTCCTAATGTTGAGCTGGAATCTCTTTTCCTGGAGCTTGCATCCATTGTTCCAGGTCCTGTTCTCTGGAGCAGCAGAAAACAGGCTTGCTCCCTCCTCAATATGGCATCCCTTCAAATATTGAATCAGGGCTATCACATCACCTCTTAACCTTCTCTTCTCCTGGCTAAATATCCCCAGCTCCCTGAGTCGTTCCTCATAGGGCTTTATGGTTTCCAGACCCTTCACCATTTTAGTCGCCCTTCTTTGGACCCATGGCTCCAGTTTCTCCACATCCTTTTTGAATTGTGGTGCCCAGAACTGGACACAGTATTCCAGGTGGTGCCTGACCAAAGCAGAATACAGTGGCACTATTACTTCCCTTGATCACTATACTTCTATTGAAGCCTAAAATTACATTGGCCTTTTTAGCTTCCTCGTCACACTACGGTCTACTTGGACTCCTGCATCCCTTTCACATGTAGTCTCGTTGCATTATGATTACATCTTAACAAGTGATCATTCTGTTTTTGGTGTATCTGTGCCTTTTTGTTTGGTTTGTGGCTCCGATGAACCGAGGAGGAGGAATACCACGTGTTTCAAGTGCTGGCTCATGCTGCTGCCTTGCGCTCTGCAGTGGGCACTGAAGCAATGATACGGTTCATGAGATTTTTTTTGCCACAGCCCATCATGCATGTAGAAAGCAGGTGTTTTTCAAAAATATACATTTAGTTTTGAGAAATGGGGAAATAAAGGCCTGTTCCAGACTGCCAAAATAAAGCTGCTTCGGGTCTCTTTGGAGGTGTGCTGTTTAAATGATGCATGCACCCTAAGAATCCAGAATCTGCACCAAAGCTGCACTCCAGTGCTTAGGAATGGAGTGTGGCTTTGGCGCAACCTCCGGACTCTTAGAACCCATGCATCATTTAAAGAGCATACCTCCAAAGAGACCCAAAGCAGCTTTATTTTGGCAGTCTGTAACAGGCCAAAGTGTTCTTTTTTAAAAATGGCACTCACTTGAGGGCCTTTGAAACTACAGCTATAACTAATGCTTTGAACTAATACCCTAAATGTAATTTTTAACCTAGGGTTAGCAACTGAGATTGACTTGCATGTGCTAATTTTCACATCCGCACCACCAAGTTGGGCCACATTCACCTGTATTCAGTCCGAGTGGGTTTATTTCCCAGTGTTTCTAAGGTCCCCATAGTGGCTGGGCTCTGGTGGCAAAGAGGAGGCCGACCTGACCTCCGAATCCTTGCATGCAGGCTGCAGGCCTCGGAAGAAAGACTTGTTCGACAGACATGTCTTGTTTCGGAGCTGGTGGGAGAGCGCTATTCGCTCAGGCCGGCACCTTGGGGGCAGAGGTGTTCTCATCTCAGGTTCAGAAGGGGAGGAACATTTCCTTGTGAGCCCAATTAAAAGGCCTCCTTGGAGGAATCGGCTCTGAAGCAGGTGATCTCACTCCGAAACAACAATCTGAGCGAGAGATTGGAAAATACCAGAAATGGACCCCTGGGGGAATTGTGAGCAAGAAGGAATGGAGAGATGGAACAAGAAAGAAAGAAAGAGAGAGAAACACAACTGATTGTCTAGCTGGATACGCAAACATCATCCGATGATGATGATGATGACACTTGTCCCTCCATATTTGCTAAGGTTAGAAGCACAAGACCCCCATGAATATGGGAAAACCACAAATAACAAAAACACCATGTTTTGACCTGAGAGGACACCTCTCTAGGAATAACAGTGGTTCCCAACCTGTGGTTCAGGACCCCTTTGGGGGTCAAATGACCCTTTCACGGGGGTCACCTAAAACTGTTGGAGAACACATATTTGCATGTAGCAATGGAAATAATTTTATGGTTGTGGGTCATCAGAATATGAGGAACTGTATTAAAGGGTCGCGGCATTAGGAAGGTTGAGAACTAGGTCCTCCAATGCAACTCTGTGGTCAACGTCTGACAAACATTGAGCATAGAACTGCACCGGAGGAGCTACAAAGGCCTAGTAGAGTGTCCTCTCTAGGAATCTCTAGGTCCTCCAGGGCAACTCTGTGGTCAATGTCTGACAGACACGGGCCATAGAACTGCACTGGAGGAGCTACAAAGGCCTAGTAGAATCTTCTCTCTAGGAATCTCTAGGTCCTTCAGTGCAACCTTTAGTTAAAGTTGACCATAGAGTTGCACTGGAGGACCTAGATATCCCTAGAGAGAGCATATTAATCAAATCCGTGAATAACCAAATCATGTGCCAAGTGAGACGAGAAGGAGATGGATAAAATTTGCCACGCAAAAGGGTGAAATTTCCATCCTGATGGAGCTGTTATTTTTGGCTCGGGCATTCCTCCAACTTCCGCACCTGTATCGTCTCTAAATTTGGTTTAAGAACCAAGATGCAAATGGAGGGATGAACATCAATCCGATGTGAAAGGAGAGGGTAGGAAAACAAATAAATCTGCCAATGACAGATTAGAGAAGCCCTGAAATAAATGACTTTTCCAAATTATTTGTACAAATGGTATTAATTTAAATATCCATTTACTTTTGCTTTATGCATCAGGATTTTCTCCATTCTTTGTCTTTGGGGCTCTTGTTTGACCTCTTCCGCCTCTTTCCAAGCGTGGAAAAGTTACTTTTGTTCTGTTACTCATTACACTGTTTAACAAGTAACCCATTCTGGGATGCTTTCAATGCGCTTTAATCTGTCTTTAATGCCGAAATGAGCCCCAGTGTGTGATAAACTCCAGAGAAGGCTAAATAGCTCACAAAAGTACAGTTCCCAGAATCTCATAGCACTGAGCCATGGCAGTTAAAGTGGTGTCCAACTGGATTATTTCTGCTGTGCGGATGCTGCATATGTCTTGCCTTCGTTTCATATGCGGATAGCGAGAAAGGGGAAGGTGAAAAACATATGCATTTCCATTATGAGTGAAAAGGGCAAACCTTGCACCATTGCTTATTTAAAACAGAGGGGCATTTGGAGACCTTTCTCTGATTTGAAGATGGCTATCCCTTCCCGGGCATCGGATGGCAGAAGGCAGCTTAGAAAGTCGAACTGCCTTCTTATGCGCTATGTTCTCCCTGCCATTCCCTCGGCCCTCTCTGGTCGCTGTTGCATCATCTTGGTCTCCTGCCTTCCATCCATAATTTGTTTTTCTGCTCTGCCGTCCTCAGAGGTGCCTCCTCTCCAAGGAATGAGATGTTTTTCGGCCAACGCTTGAGGGGGCCTCCTGCTGATTTGCTTTGCGGCTTCCCCCCTGATTACCGGCTGCTTCTGGAAAACATGAAAACTCTGTTTCCCCACCTCCCTTTCCCTTTTTGCCTACCTAGAGGGATCGCCGAGTCCAAAATGTTGCAAAAGAGCAGGTGCGCGTGTGTGTGCATGTGCGGATTCATGCTGCTTTCCTTCATATCCCTCTCTAAAAGCATAGCATATAATACAAACTAAACATCAAGCGTCTATGGAGGGCTTGGGAAGCCACCAGACAGGAGCCATGGTGTCCAGTAGTCCAAAATGGTAACTTTTCCACTGTACAGGTCTATGTACTCCATGTATAAAGGGATCTGGAAGAATCTTTCCGAAGGAGGAGGGAAAGTTTGTAACGTAAGCTTCTGCAAAGAGCATCTGCACTGACTGCTTAACCTGGGACTAGTCTGGAGCATTATACCATGGACTGGCCCTGGACTGACTACAATGGCGACCACATGCATCAGGATGAATCCTGTGCCATTGCCACATCATTCTGCGCATGGGCCTCTGGCATGTCCCCATCAGTGCCATCAGTGCTTCCTCACCAGCCAAGCAACTCCCTGGGAGACCCTGCTGGCTGTCACCATCACTTCTTCTGGGGACAGAACAGGTCACCCTGCCATGAGATCAACAAGGAAGGGCTCACTCCACCTCTTCCCCATTGATTTCATGGGTGCCCCATTCTGATCTCTGCAGATGTGACAGTGCCTTGAGCAGGCTTTCATAAAATCATTCAGTTGGAAGAGACCCCAAGGGCCATCCAGTCCTCCAGTCCAACTCCCTTCTGCCATGCAGGAACTCACAATCAGAGCAGCCACAAAACCATCCATCCTGTTTAAAAACCTCCAAAGAAGGAGACTCCACCACTTTCCGAGATACAAGGGGCATGACCTACTGATGTCAGTGCGCTTTAAACAGCAACCACAGTTGCTCACAGCTTGGCATTTAGACATACCCACAGACAGAACATATTTTCCTGGTTAGAAATTCAACCTATTTGCAATTTGCAACCCCTGATTTAATTACTCTTTGCAAAGCACAGCAAGCTGCACAACTAGCTAGAAGGTTCCCTGCCTGACCTTTGCATAAAGGTTTGCATGAAAACTGGGGAATTCGAACCCTCGCCTATCACCTGGGGGTGACCTACTGAAACTAGATACTCCAGGGTTGCCTGAGATCTGGCAACCCTACCTAAGTTTTGTTTGTGTACGTTCTAGTATATGCACGCCCGTATGTTTAGTGCTGAAAGACAACCAGCAAACTTGAAATGATGGGATGGGGAAGGAAGAAATCTAGGGTCATGCTGTTTGCTTTTGGGGCCCTGAAGCTGCATCTGGCCTGCGCACTTCAAAAAGTGCGTCGCAGAGCCGGGAAAGGTGTGGAAAGAGGCAACAGAAATGCCCAAAGGGGCTGGTGCAAACTCCCTTGTGTTGAAAAGGATGCATTCTCTGGGGGCTTTTCCTTTGGAAAACCTTCCCAAACCTATACACTAAAGTGGAGGAATTTAAAGATATAGCCGTGTTAATGTGTAGAATTAATATGTATAGAGATTTGGTAGCACCTTTGAGACTAAAAGAAGTTTGTAGCAGAAGCTTTCATGGACTTTAGTCTACTCCTTCTTCAGATGCTTATCAGTCTGTATCTGTGCAAATTTCTTGAAGAAGTCGATGGATTTCCACTTCCTTTGGCTAAAAGTGGTGCTTTTCTTAGTTGTCTACAGTTAAACTCCTGCGCTCCTGTCTGCCCCTGGCTTCCACTCTGCCGTAAGCATCTGAAGAAGTAGGCTAATGTCTACCAAAGCTCATGCTACGGACTTCTTTCTCCCCCCCCCCCTTTTTTCAGTTAGGGGCAGTACAAATGGACGGCTTCATGCTGCCCGTTTTTGCCCCATGCTGCAACACAGACGTGCCGCAAAAAAAGAGCTAGAGCGGCTTCTTTTTTGCGATGCCAGAAGTAGGAAGGGGCGCCGCCATGATGCTGCTTCCTGCCAGCGATGTCTGTCACCGTCCGGTGGCATCATGGCGGCCTCCGTATGGAAGGGAGGCTGCCATGATGCTGGGGTCCGTACGTATTAGGGTTTGGGATATTGCCGTTGCTGCACACTCCCGAACCCTAAAATCGCCGCTGATACACCACAAAGCACCTGTGTCTCAAAGGTCATAGAATCATAGAATCATAGAGTTGGAAGGGATCCCAAGGGCCATCCAGTCCAACCCCATTCTGCCATGAAGGAACTCTCTCAATCAAAGCATCCCCATTGACAGATGGCCATCCAGCCTCTGGTTAAAGACCTCTAAGGAAGGAGACTCCACTACACTCAGAGGAAGGAGAGTGTTCCACTATCGAACCACCCTTATTGTCAGGAAGTTCCTCCTAATGTTGAGCTGGAATCTCTTTTCCTGGAGCTTGCATCCATTGCTCCGTGTTCTAGTCTTTGGAGCAGCAGAAAACAAGCTTGCTCCATCTTTAACACGACACCCTTCAAGTATTTAAACAGGGCTATCCTATCACCTCTTAACCTTCTCTTCTCCAGGCTAAACATCTCCAGCTCCATAAGGCGTTCCTCATAGGGCATGCTTTCCAGACCCTTCACCATTTTAGTCGCTCTCCTCTGGACATGCTCCAGTTTCTCCACAAAGGTGCTACAAAAAGGGCCCTAGTCTCAAAGGTGCTACAAAATCTCTGTACACTAATGTGTGTGTAGGGTTGGGTGGGTGTCCCTGGGAAAGGGACTCGGGAACTTGAGATGACGTCTCTCCAAAGGGCCCAAAGTGTGGGTTAATTTCTTACCAGTGAAGGGAAGACTATTCACCCCACTTTCCCATCCCTGGTGCATGATTAACTTTTTCCCCGCTGCAATGCTTGGCAAATGTAACTAACCTTTTTTTGCTTCTTTAAATCTGCTCAGAAGCTGTTCATTGTTGATTCTTTGTTCCCCAATAAAGAATCCCACATGCGCAGGTGTGCTATGTCAGGAATTTCACTGCAACACGCAGCTGAGACAAAGCCGAAGCACCGTGCGATTCCCCATTTTCTCTTCTCCCATTGAAAACAAATGCAGGGGAACCTCTTTTTTTCCCACCAGTCCATGTCACTGGACCTTTTCACACTGATCCCACACATAAATGGGATTTAAAAGTACAGTAGAAAAGAAACACAAATGTGATTTTCTGACAACATTTCTACCAAAGAGTAATAACACGGAAATAAAGCGAACGTAAAGTCGACAAAAATGACACCTTTTTACTTTCGGGAACAGTTGCAAGCAGGTTTTTGGAGGAGAAGAGGAGAGTGGAATAAGGGATGGAGGGAATGAACAGCTAAAGCTAAGATGACTTCTTTGAAAAATATGCCGGCAGGCGAAAATGGAGCCAAGATGATGCCTGCCAAGAATGCCAAATTCTCAAGGACTGGCATCCTATTCAATGGCTATGAGATCATTAGCTGGACGTACAAGTTCATACCTTTTGGGATTCACATTTATAGTCATTAATAAATGAATGCAACCCCCCAAAGTTATGTTTTCGGAGAGGCACCACACCAACTGAAGAGCTTCAAAGGACAACTGCTGCACCCTTTGTGCACCTTATGTCCCAAGTCGCATAAAGATAAGCAGTTGTGACAGGACCCCAATCTCTCCAGCTGCCTGTTCTCAATGGGACCCAGGACAGGAGAGTCCTCCAGATCTGTAGCATCCCAGCTCTCCAACCTGGTAGAATTGCAAGGGTGGCTTTGTCAAACACAGCTATGACAACAGAGTTCTTCCATTGTAATCCTGTCGGACAACGCAAAATCTTGGCCTACATCTGAGAAGAGAAATGGGTGGAATCCCAGATTCTGTCAACGTATTTACCAGGACATGAATCACAATGTACCCACACATTTACACAGGCAAACAACACGCATTCTGACTGAAGCTGGGAGTGGGTTGCAAGCAAGAGTCCCTGTCTTCCAACATGGGGCTCCTCCCAGCATCTTTCAAGAGGAACACAATGATGCCAGCATTACATTTTGCCCTTCAAGTAATTGTGCACACAGTGCCCATCCTTCCAAAATATTCTGTTTGGAGCCTCACTTTCCCCTTCCCTTTTGATTCAATGCAAGCTTTCAGTTCTAGGTGAAAGTGTGCATTACTGTTTGGCCTATCTCTAGTTATCAGATGTTTCAGGGCATGTAAACTTTTGGTTTGTAACACCACACCCATCATCATAGAATCATACAGTTGGAAGAGACCACAACAGCCATCCAGTCCAACCTCCTGCCATGCAGGAACTCACAATCAAAGCTTCCCCAACAGATGGCCATCCAGCCTCTGTTTACAGACCTCCAAAGATGGAGACTTCATCCCTCTCCAAGGATGCAGCCTAAAATTGCATTAGCTTTTTGAGCTGCTGCATCGCACTGTTGACTCATGTTCAACTTGTGGTCCACTAGGACTCCTAGATCCCTTTCGCATGTACTCTCCTTAAGCCAGGTATCCCCATTCTATAGCTGTGCATTTCATTTTTTCCTTTCTAAGTGCAGTATCATTATTGATAAAGATGTTAAACAGCACTGGGCCCAGGACAGAACCAGAACGTAAAGACCATGTTATCAAGTGTGTAATCGCTTCGTTCTTTCCGTCTACATTCTCCCATCGTTACATTTTTTAGTTTGTGATGTCTTGCAATGTCTATGGTGTTGGAAGAAGCTTAGAGACTCTGTGCTCCTAACTAACCAACTTGCTGTCAAATCAATACTGTGGGCACAATGGATGTGTCGGAACAACGGCACAAAGACCCAACAGTGTGGAAACTATTGAACAAAACACTCAGTTGGTGGGTATTTGCACCTTCACGGGGGCGGCCTGGGTCTATGTACCTGAAGCTGGGAAAGTTGTTCTTCGCACAGCGAACCACACAGAAGGTTATCATTCCATTGATCTTAACAGCCCTGTCTGTTTTAACCTGCGGAGCCTTGGAGGATGCGAGTGAAAACATTTTCCCAGAGAGAGACAAGTGAAGAGTTAACAAAACGGCAGAAAGCTTTTACCCTGGACAACCCAAGCCGCTCGTGAATCCGGTTCCAGGGCTCAGCTAAGTTCCTGTTCAAGCCTGGATTAAACAGGAAAAACCTGTGAGATGGTTGGTTTTGGGATCTCAAACTGGGGGCAGGGTGCATTTGGGTGACCAACACGTCAGGTTTCTATTCCCTTTACAACACTTATAAATGAAGAAACGGAAGGTCGGAGATCCAAAAACGAACCAACATCGGAAGGGTCTCCTTCTTCCATAGCTACGTTGGCACCATGTTGCAACCCAAGGCTGCCATTCATTAGACAAACCTTTTAAGCAGCAGTTGCCAATGTCCTGTGCTGCATTGTAGCTTCAGTTCTGGGCTCATTTGCAATTGCTCTACCAGTTTTAAAATCTGAATTGAGTGACCTTACTTGGCTTCTGAAGACTGAAAGGACGTGGCTTTGGGGGCGAATATGTAGGGGATGGTTTCATTTCCAAAAGATCCTTTTGTCTGGTGCAGAGCAACCTTTTAGACATAGAAGCCTTCTGTTTGAACAGGATGAATCATATAAATGAGGATCAATCCAAAGCAAACAAAAGGTGCCGGCTTTCTACAGCATGTTAACTCCTTCATTGTCTACCTATGGCATGCATAGAACCATAGAGTTGGAAGAGACCGCAAAGGCCATCCAGTCCAAAATGATTCTGCCATGCAGGAACTCTCATTCAAAGCATCCCTAAACCAGCAACAATGCTGACTGACAAGAGGGGAAATAAGAAAGAAAGAGGGGAGAAGCTGAAGGAAAGAATCCAGTTCTATCCAGTCTCCTCTCAGATGGATTGCCCAGAATTTCATAACGGAAGACAAGGATTTGAATGTTATAGATGTGAATCACTGTGCTCTGTTCCCTTCCCTCATTTTCATTGCAAATGCCCAACTTGAAATCTGGAGCTCAAATGCTTCCATGTGCCATTTGACCTCACAGCATGGTGGCTGCTTTTGCATCATTCCCAAAAAGGAGGGCAAAGGAAGGCGCACGCGGTTTGCATCAAAGCGATGTAGATCTTTATGCAAACGTAGAATTAACGGCTGGCATCCTATTAGTCCGGTGGCAATGTCCTAAGTCTTACTGAGGACATTGTCACTGCTTTGCATTCTCATTTGCAACTGTTTATTATTTGTTGGGCTTTGTGGAGAGCGGGCCGGATCACAGAAATGTCTGGCTGCGTCCCTGTAACCAGAAGCAAAATGATGACAGCAGTGCCGAGACCCCCAAAGGACACTCTTGGATCCTAGCACTGATGCCATCATTTGGCAACTTTTGCAACTCTACCCATTCTCTATGATGTAGGATAGTGATGGTGAACCTTTTCGAGGCCAAGTGCCCAAACTGCAACCCAAAACCCACTTATTTATTGCAAAGTGCCATGTCTCTCTGGCTTTCTAGTAACAAACTTTGTGCTGGGGCGACGGCACATGTGCCCACAGAGAGGGCTCTGAGTGCCACCTCTGGCACGCATGCCATAGGTTCGCCATCACTGATGTAGGAGATGGATGCAGATGGGAAGTCGAAGGCTTTCATGGCCAGCATCCATGGTTTGTTTTGTGGGTTTTTGGGGCTATGTGGCCATGTTCTAGAAGAGTTAGTTCCTGACGTTTCGCCAACATCTGTGGCTGGCATCTTCAGAGAATGCTGGCATGGAAGTGAGTGGGGTATACATATACAATGTGACCCTGGGTTGGAAGGAGTGATTTGCATGTTAATCTGAATGTTGTTCTGTTGTTGAATGGCAAGGCCTCAGGATGGGAAGATGTGCAAAGAGGGCTTGCGTCTGTGGACAAAGGATCTCTAATTAAACATTGCCGTATTCATGGGATAATGGCAATTTAATTGCAACGTGTGTGAAAATGTTAGTTGCGATTGCGTGATTTTCACAGGGCAATCGATGTTTAAATCTCCCTGTTTTCCCCATGTGATAAAGTCCTGAGAGTTCAGTTGCTCACACATGCCAGTGCATGGAGTCAGTGGAGTGCATGTATCCGAAACGTATTCAAGGTGTGCAGAGTTTAATCCTGAATTAATCCCGGGTCTATTTGCAATGGTTATTCACACTGCCGACAACGCGGATCTTTTAAGAAAGCTCCGAGGAAAAAAAGGGTATCGATTATCCTGGGTTAAATGGGTTTTTTGGGGAGCAGTCTCCCTCCCCAAATAAACCTTAATTGGGCACATTCAGGATGTATGCCGACAACAGAGACTTAACCTGGATTCATCCTGGATTATTTTCACTTTCTGAACAGGTCCTTGGTTTCCATCCCCACTTTCTCTAGTTATCAAGGCTGGCAAAGGGAAGGCAAAGTCTAGTGAAGAAACAGTCTCAATGACGGCATGGGGCTGCTCTCTGGAGACCCGAGAGAAGCAGAGGGAGGCAGTACTACCTAGTGGTTGGAATGCATGTTGATTCCTCTTTCGTTGGTTAATCATTTGCCCTTTAACCGAATCCTTTAGGGTAAAGGCACCCTTGCTGCCTGCCTTTCCCCGATAGGCCATAGAAGTCCACCTGATATATCTTGACTCCAATAAATGCTTGCAGGGGGTCCGGCTGGAGAAGCTAAACCTGTTCCTGCTAATCTGCAGATCTCTCTCTCTCTCTTTTAATTCTTCTTCTCCCTAGTCTACCTTGCTTTTTTCTTTTCCTTTTTGCCTTGCTCCATCTACCCTTGAATATACAGGTCTGGCACCATCTGGCATTCTCCGAGCCCGACTTGTGTAAACTCTTAGCTCCCTCCAAGAGTCGGGAGCCTCTCCCTTTCCAGGAACTCTGTGGAATTCATCCTTCGGGGTGGGAGCAATGGCTGGCATTCCTGCAAATGGATTGCTCTGTTCGCTTTGTCTTGAAAGATATTATGGGTTTGGGTTTTCTTTGGAGGGGGGAATCAAGGTTGTGCAATGACTGGGCTGCAAGGAAACTTGTGAAGTACCGCATATACTCAAATCGACCTCATATATAAGTCGAGGGCAAGTTTTGGGGCCGAAATTATGGATGTTGATATGACCCGTGTTTAAGTCGAGGGTAAAACTCAGGGCATAGAGCAAAGGATCTATAGGATGATAGCAAAACAATGTCAAAGAACTTACAAAATCCCAGCAGACATAACTCTTTGTGCTTAGTCTTAAAGCTGGATGGATGAGAGAATAGAAAGTCAGTATTTCCAGGACAGATTATACTTGCAGATCGAAACCCCAAAATTGAGGTCCGCTCTGGTGCCACAGTTACACTTCCCATAGCAATGAGCCATGGCAGTTAAAACGGTGTCAAACCAGGGTATTTCTGCAGCGCAAATGCAGCCAAGGAAGGCAAATGCTTTAATGAACAGGAGATTAGGGTTTTCCTGCAAGTGATAAGATGACCTGGCGGAGACGGTCAATGGCTTGAACCTTCAATGTGCCGAAAAAGGGGGGGAACTAATTTTCAAACATGACCTGGCCTTGAAGCATGCTATAAATCGCAGAGCCTAATCTAAACAGTAGGTCAGATTAAAGACATGGTGTGCGTGTGCGTTTGATTTTTAAAAGGCAACTTTTCCATGGAGTAGTGCCAGACTTGGCTTAAATTGCTTCTGTGCCAGGCGGATGCTGGAGAAAACCTTCTCTACGACTCCATCCTCCCACTAGCAGACCCCAAACGTACATAGATTCATAGAACCATAGAGCTGGAAGGGACCCCAAGGGCCATCCAGTCCGACCCCATTCTGCCATGCAGGAACTCTCAAAGCGTCTCTGACAGATGACCATCCAGCCTCTGCTTGAAGACCTCCAAGGAAGGAGACTCTACTACACTCTGAGGAAGGAGTGTGTTCCACTGTTGAACAGCCCTTACTATCATGACGTTCCTCCTAATGTTGAGCTGGAATCTCTTTTCCTGGAGCTTGCATCCATTGTTCCATGTCTTAGTCTCTGGAGCAGCAGAAAACAAGCTTGCTCCCTCCTCAATATGAACCCCCTTCAAATATTTAAACAGGGCTATCATATCACCTCTTAACCTTCTCTTCTCCAGGCTAAACATCCCCAGCAAAGCCTTCTCAAAGGGGCAAGGAAGTCCAGGACCTGACAAATACTACATACACAACAGGTTAGTATGCAGAGAGTTGTGCAGCACCTTTGAGACCAGCCAAAAGAAAGAAGTTGGCAGCATGAGCTTTTGGAGACTAAAGTATGCATTTGGACACGCATCCGAGGAAGTAGACGCATCTAGGAAAGCTCCCGCTGCCAACTTCTTTCTTTCAGTGAATCTCAAAGGTGCTACAAGATCTCTCTACATACTGATTCCACAGACTAACATGGCTATATCTTTGAATTCTAACGCAACAGGTTAGTTTAAGCATCAGTGTCCTAGGAATCCCCCGAAGTGCAGAACTGTACGAGCAGCTTGCAATTTTTAACAGGGTTGAGAGCCAGCGTGGCATAATGGTTTGAGTGTTAACTACGGCTCTAGGGACCAGGGTTCGATTCCCAGCTCAGCCATCAAACCCACGGGGTGACCTTGGGCAAGTCACACTCTCTCACCCTCAGGGGAAGGCAATGGCAAGCCTCCCTGGAACAAATCTTGCCAAGAAAACCATGCGATGGGGTTGCCTTTGGGCCACCATAAATTAGAAATGACTTGAAGGCATGCCTTCTTAGTTACATAAGGAGATGAGATAAGGAACCCTGAATCTAGACCAACTTCCTTCTAGCCAGAAAGTAGGGCGGAGGGTGAGCCCTGGCATCACTAACACTGGAGGGCAGGAGGAGGTTTACTAAGGGAATACACAGACTTTCAGAGAATCATAACTGGGTGACTTTGGGCAGGTCACACTCTCTCAGCCTCTGGGGAAGGCAACGGCAGACCTCCTTGGAACAAACCCCATGATAGGTTCGCCTTCAGGCCGCCCTTGACTTGAAGGCATACCACACACAATTCTACGCTTGCCAGCAATTCAAGGATGAAATACAGGGCGTTTCTCACATTATGGAGGGTTGCAAGGAAGGAAGGAAGGAAGGAAGGAAGGAAAGAAGGAGGGACTTTGCAAAAGAGCAGGGAGGGCCCTTGCCTGCGCACCTGGCCAAAGCCAGAGACAGGTGTTGGGTTTCAAACTAACAGAACCACTGACTCATAGGTGACACGCACCCCCTTGCCATTGGCTACTCACTGGTGCATGGGAGGCCGGTGCACATACACACACCAGCACACACACTCCTTCACGCTCCCACAAGTCCCAGCAGGCAAGCATGGCCAGGGAAACTAGAAGCGAGAGAAAAAGCTGCGTTTCCGAACACAAGTTGTGCCAACTCCTGCACACCAGACCACTTCTGTATTTGCAAGGAATGATCCCTGGAGAGCAACAAGGGCTGCAAGTGAAGGCACTGTTGTTGTTAAAACTGTCTCACTATATCTTTCTATCCCACACTGCTAACATTTCTTCTTCTATGTGAACATGGGGAGCATCTGTATACATCCATGCCATGAGTGTTGGACTACACCTTTGGAGACAAAGGGTCAGTTCCTTAACCCTAACTTTAGATTTGATCCCCATCAGGAAAGTGACAAATTCCCATTCCATCCCTGGACTGGACAAAAGAGGGAAAGAAGCCTTTCCAGAAATAAACTGCATTTGGTAAATCAATAACTAGTCCTTTACTAACCAGCCAGAAAGTTGGAGACTCCGTCACCCTTCACTAGTCCCTTTCCCCCACCTTTTATTTTTACCATTAACTTGCCTGGCAAATGAGTGGTCCAAAATAAACACAGCATCCTTGCGTTGAAGAAGAGCTTTTGCGCATGATGTCATAGGTTGTGTATCACACCTTAGCTGTGATAAGGAGTAAATTTCCATTGGATTAAATGGGACTTGTGTCTGTGTATGTGTATATGTGTGTGTGCACACCTTAAAGTCACTTGTTGTCTTATGGCAACTGCATGAATGGCCATGAAAGTCTTCAACTTCACATTCTAATATCTCTCTCGTCACATTAAACCTGTGGCATAGCTCATTACTCAAAGGACCTGTAGTACCGTGAAAGTACCGGATACACAGCCATGGCTACCTGATGTATCTCAGCTCCTGCATTTGAAAGGGGAAAGTTTTCTAGTCCTTAAGGCTGGAAAGGCAAGCATGGCAGTTTATGAGCCATGCTGAGCGCATACCTTAGGACTTCCAGGATGCCCTTAAGCCTAAACCTCCCAGGGTGGGCATCGAACAACCAATCGTAAAATTGCAACACAAAACGTTAAAAGAAAACATAGAAGCACAGAAAGAGAGGCAATTAAACCAATAAAACCTGGCACAGAACCTCTATCGTAAAATTAAATCAGTTATAAAAGATGGTGAAATGCCTGAGCTGTTGCGTTTTATTTTGTTTAAACAGTCTTCGCTTGTCACCAGGAGGACAGCCAGGTTGGCACCAGGCAAGTTCTTCCTTGAGGAGGGAACGGCGGGTATAAGAGGGCAGACCAAAAAGATCCTCTCCCATTGACCAGAATGGGCTTAGGTAGGATACCAGTGGATACTAGTCCTCCTAAGAACAACCCTTTGGTGTAGTATGAAAAGAGATATTGCAGCACCTTTGAGTCTAACTAAAGAAAGGAGATGGCAGCATGAGCAATTCATCTGCGGAAGTAGACTTAAGTCTACGAAAGCTCATGCTGCCAACTTCTTTCTTTAGTTAGACTCAAAGGTGCTACAAGATCTCTCTACATACTACACAAGTGGGTTGTTGTTAGGAGAACTAGTATACACATAACCCAATCCGCAATTCGCTTTAAATCATAGTGGGAATGCTGCCTGAGTGTCTGTGGCATCCATCTCTTGTTGTTGGTAGTGGTGGCGATGTGAGCCTTCAAGTTGTTTCCAACTTATGGCTTTTTCCTTACAGGTTCCTTGTGAGTATAGTACATAGCCATGTACTGAACCACGCCAGAAGCCATAACCTAGATGAGGCCCCATTTACACTACACAATTGTATTGCTACATCCTATGGCCATGGCAACATCCCATGGAACCCTATGTCTGGAACATACCACAATGGACTGAAGCTCGTTCACAGTCATGATGGAGAGCTGTTCCAAACCGGGAAACAAGGTTCGATTCAGACAGAAAATAAGTATGCTGCTAAGACATGCCTTGTGCGCCTTCCCTTTCAAGTTAGACTTCTATGTAAAGAGATTGTATCTGAACAGAGGAGGATTTCAGGAAAGGCTTCTCTTGGGGCTTCAGTGACTGGGGGTGTGGGTCAAAAATGTGATGAAAATGACCACCTATCCCCAAAATGTGGACCCCTTGGGGGTCCCTGGGCATCATTGTCGGTTGCACTTTGCCCATTTTGTATTAGAGTGATTATGGCCTGTTACAGACTGCCAAAATAAAGCTGCTTTGGGTCTCTTTGGAGGTATGCTATTTAAATGATGCATGGGTCCTAAGAGTCCGGAGGTCGCACCAAAGCCACAGTCCATTCCTAAGCACTGGAGTGCAGCTTTGGTGCAGCTTCCGGATTCTTCGGATGCATGCATCATTTAAACAGCATACCTCCAAAGAGACCCAAAGCAGCTTTATTTTGGCAGTCTGTAACAGGCCTGTGTGTCCTATTTTAGAGAAGATAGCCTTCTATTTGAAGGCATCCTCTGGGGCAGAGTGGGCATCCATGACGCTCCGGATGTTGGATTGCGACTCCCATTATTTCTTATCCTTGGGTATATGAGCAAGGGATCATGGGATCAGTAAGCCAGTAACACCTAGGCATTTACTATCACTGCCATGAAACTGCGTCGCTACTTTAGTAGTGATTTCCAAAGTCCTCCATTCATTTTCAAAGGCTGTCAATATGCCTGCTGTGCAGACAGACTGCTAGAGTCCTAAAGTGGTTCGAAAGCAGGCTGTGCTGTATATTTCTGTCTTCCTTTTTATTTGATTGGGGCTTGTTTTTATTACAGCGTCTACTCACAACTGCAATGGCCTTTAGCAAAAACGCAGTAAATATCCCCTTCCCTGACTTAAATTATTGGCATCATTTCTAGATTTGCATCTAGGCATATTAATCGGCAGTCACACGTTTTATGCAAATCTGTTGTCCTTTTCCCCACCAAAATATAATTCCTCCTTTTGGGCACTGCATCTGTTGCAAACCCTGTATTGCCAGCATTACTGCCATGAACACCCTGGACTCTCTAGACGTTAAAAGGGAGCCTAAGATAAAAGGAAAAGGTTGGAGAGAAGGGTATGAAAAGGGAGACGGAGGCGTCAAGAAAAGCCACAGGATAAACTCAAGATGGTAGCAATGGCTAGAAACAGACCTGGAGGTGAGCATCTCACTGTGGCCTCGGGTGCTCAGAGGACAAAAAGGAGGAGGATGACCATGACAAGAGACTAGGACCATGACCAGAGACTAGGACCCGGAGCAATGGATGCAAGCTACAGGAGAAGAAATTCCACCTCAACATTAGGAGGAGCATCCTGATAGTAAGGGCTGTTTGACAGTGGAACAAACTCCCTCGGAGTGTAGTGGAGTCTCCCTTCTTGGAGGTCTTTAAGCAGAGGCTGGATGGGATGCTTTGACTGAGAGTTCCTGCATGGCAGAATGGGGTTGGACTGGGTGGCCCTTACAGTCTCTTCCAACTCTATGATTCTATGAAGTGGAAGAGGAAGGGAAACTTCCACCACCTTTATGGCCTGGGAGTGTAGCTCTCCAATTCTTCGCCAACTCCTCTGTCTTCGAGATCCACTCCTGAACATCTCCTGGCTGGCTCAGATTGGTCCCTGGGAAATATGTGACAGAGATGCAACAGATCGCTAGACGATGTTTTAAACTTGATCAGCTTTGCTTTGAATCGCCTTTTATGGCTACCTTTTCCCTTTTTCAGATACATAATATTCAAAAATGAAATATTTGAACCCTGTACTCCCAGACTCCTAGAATCACAGACTCATAGAGTTGGAAGAGACCATTCAAAGCACTACAGCACACTGTGTCTCGTGGCTTCTTCAGAGGCGGCTTGCCCTTGCCTTCCTCCAAGGCTGAGAGAGACAGCCTTGCCCAAGGTCCCCCAATGGGTTTCCATGAATGAGTAAAGGATTCAAACCTTGGTCTCCTAGAGTCCTAGTCCAACACTCAAGCCACTGAATTGCAATGGTCACAGGTAGGTAGGTAATAATGAATAATAATAAAATAAAGCTTCATTTATATCCTGCCTCTCTGTCCATGACAATTGAGGCGGCTTACAGTTAAAAGAATACATACGAAACCCCATATCCCAATAGTGTCTTGTCACATAAGGTAGATAGATGACTGATCACAGAGTCATAGAATTGGAAGAGACCACAAGGGCCATCAAGTCCGACCCACTGATGTTTTTGTATATCTTTAATCTATACCGATGTGAATGTTTTGCAAACCACTTTGAGTCCCAGCGTTGGCGAAAAAGCAGGATACAACCTAGCAAAATGGAATCGAAGCGCTCCGGCGCCATGCCCTACAGAACGGCCCTCTTGTTTCTGCCATCCCACAGCGGCCAAGGAATAAAAACGTCAGCCCTGTGCACCGTGAGCCAATAACAGGTGTGCCACATACCTGTCGGGGAAATCCACTCCCAGGAAAGAGACCGCCTTCTGCTTTTCGTCAGCATTACCTGCTCTGGATGAGTACCTACCTTTCACAACCGTTGGCCTTCCAAAGCGCTTGGCTCCTTTTCTCTCCGGTCCTGGAGAGCATCCGCCTGCTCCTTGACCCTTTGCCAATGCCCTCTGACAACCCCAGGGGCAAAAGCATCTTTTTATAGACGGGAAAGGCTTGGCGAGCGGATCCTCTTCCTCGCTGGGTGGCTTGTCTTAGAAGATGGGTGGAAAGCGGGTGGAAACACCCCAAAGATTAGAAGTTCTTAGGAACTGGGCTCCATTCTCCAGGGCTGACGGATCTGGCCTCGTACCTTGCCTCCCACTTGGCGTCTCTTCCAAAGTGGCCCAGGATGAAACAATGGGAAGTTGCCTGGTTCACCCAAGAGCAGCCTTGCTTAAAAAATAATCAATCTACTACTTACTTAGCCTTTGAAGTGAGGCTTGTCCCGTGAACATGAACCAACCGGGAGGGGAGACGGGGGGAAATCTCAGCAATGGTTTCCCTTGAATCTTTAAAAATCTGCCCCCACTCCATGCCAAATATCCACCTTAAAGGCCGGACAAAGCAAAGAGAGGGTTGTTGGGGGGGGGGCGGAGAGGTGGAAGGAGATGACTTGTCTTGATGGACTCTCCGAAGGGGAGATTTATTCCATCTGAGTGCATTAGTTCCTTATCTCAGGCTTGGCTATGCAAGAGAACACTGGTGAAAATCTTTGCCTGGTACTGCTTCACAGGCCAGGAATTCTGCATTGAATAATTTTTAACTTATGCCCCGGACGGGAAAAACAGGGATCTACACGTACGGCTGGCTTAAAAGAGGGTGGTTTTTTTAAAACAGGAGATTTTAAAACAGGAGATAGCGACCCAGAAAATAAGTGATCACCCAAAGACGAATTAGCGTAGGAGTAGGAAACGTTTTTGGAGTGTGCAAACTGGACACGATGCTAATTTCCTAAAATATAATTCGGGCGGAGTAAAATACTTACACCATAGAATTATAGAATCATAGAGTTGGAAGAGACCCCAAGGGCCATCCAGTCCAACCCCATTCTGCCATGCAGGAACTCAAAATCAAAGCGTCTCTGACAGATGGCCATCCAGCCTCTGTTTAAAGACCTCCAAAGAAGGACGCTCCAAGGCAGTGTCTTCCAATGTTCTTTCCCAACTCAAGCTTTACTGCAAACATGCCGCTGCGATTCGGCAACTCAAAGCCTGTGTTTCTCCAGTTCTTCAACACCTTGTCAGTTTCAATGCTGTTGTGCAAACCTTCAAGTTAGAAGAAGGCAAAGGGAAAAGAGGAAGGGCTGGATGAGCAGACAAAGACCTTGTAACAAGGAGCTTCTTTGTCAAAGGCTTTGTTAACGGAGGTATGTCTGTATTGTTCAGGTGGGTCCTGCACCAACACCCAAGATTTTCTACTTCCTTGAGGTTGTCTTGAAAATGCTTCCCCCCCCCCCACACACAGAAAGCTCATGGATTACATCATGCGCAAGAGCTGCGTAATAACAACACCGTTCTGTTTACATGGCCATGGGATAAACCTGACCTGATTCCAAGGAGAGATTTAGCCATGGCTTTGAAAAAGGAGAAAGCAAATAGCAGACAGGAGGACATGATCGCAACCCAAACATGGATAGATATGCAAGGGGGAACTGAATGTTTGCCTCCTCTTAAGGTCCCGATCTGGACTAGACCCTCTTTCTGCCTATCGTTTGCACTGGAAGGAAAGCTCTCCTCAATACAGAACACAGGATCATAGAGGCGGAGAGCTGAATGGGACTACAAGGACCATCTTAGTCAGTGATGGCAAACCTGTGGCACACGTGCCAAAAGTGGCACTCAGAGCCCTCTCTGTGGGCACATGTGCCATCGTCCAAGCTCAGAGTCTGCCAGAGTTTGTTACTAGAAAGCCAGAGGGAAATGGCACTTTGCAATAAATAAGTGGGCTTTGGGTTGCAGTTTGGGCACTCGGCCTCGAAAAGGTTCACCATCACTGATCTAAGTCAACCACTTGCCATGCAGGAATATACACTGGGCCCTTGGTATCCGCTGGCATTTGGTTCCAGGACGCTCTGTGGATACCAAAATCCATGGGCACTCAAGTCCCATTAAATACACTGGCATAGTAAAATGGTGTCTCTTATATAAAATAACAAAACTAAGCTTTGCTTTTTGTAATTATTATTTTTTGGAATATTTTGAAGCTGTGAATGGTTGAATCTGGGGATAAAGAATCCATAGTTTGACTGTGTCCTATGAGGAATGACTTAGGAAGCTGGAGATCTTTAGCCTGGAGAAGATAAGATCAAGAGGTGATATGAGAGAGCCCTGTTTAAATACTTAAAGGGATGTCATATCGAGGAGGGAACAAGCTTGTTTTCTGCTGCTCCAGAGAATGGGACCCAGAGCAATGGATGCAAGCTCCAGGAAAAGAGATTCCAGCTCAACATTAGGAGGAACCTCCTGATAGTAAGGGTTGTTCGACTCTGAAACACACTCCTTCCTCGGAGTGTAGTGGAGTCTCTTTGGAGGTCTTTAAACAGAGGCTGGATGGCCATCTGTCGGGGATGCTTTGACTGAGAGTTCCTGCATGGCAGAATGTGGTTGGACTGGATGGCCCTTGGGGTCTCTTCCAACTCTCTGATTCTATGAAAATGAGATGGATGTTTGCTGAGTCCCATCCCCTGGGATGATGCACTCTTCAGTGCTCTCCTCTACTTGCTTTGTGTCCCCTTTCACAATAGGATGCCCTCCAGATGTGTTGGATAACACACAGAACACACACACTCCCGCCCAAGATTTGCAATCCAAGACATCTGAAGGAGTGCCTACTCTGTATTCTGTTGGTTTGATCCACAACAGACTGTCCTCTATTACAAAGTCCCTGTGCTACCAATCCCAGTTTGAATACTCCTTGTGCCACAAACATATTAGATGTCCTTAGGCACCATATCTCTCTCTCCCTGTTATAGTTCAATCCTAGGCATTTCTATTTATTTATGGATGATGGCAGCTCCAGTCTTCATTGCATTTTGCCAAAGGCCAACATTCAGAATTTGCCTGGCAATGTGCGAGGAAACAATCTGTCAAAACAGAATAAAAATGCGCTCTCCTTTTCGAAACTGCTCGCAACCCAGATAACTGGACGATCCTTTAAAATTCATGATTAAGAAGTGTTCACTGGGGGATCCACTCCTTGTAACATCATCTTTGCAACATCACCAGGGATCACTTCCCATAACGTCGCAAGAGGTCGCATCCCTAGGTCTCTAACTATGACCTTAAAACCTCAGGGCTTGGCATAGTCCTGACCTGGCAAGACCCATGCCAAGTTTTTGTGGCGCTGCCCTGTGACTCCCCCCTTCCTAGCTCCCTCTGCTGAGCTTTGGCTAGGTTTTGGTCACTCCCTTTTTCCTCTGGAAAGAAAGACCCTTTGCCTCCGAAATGCAACAATGTTGGTTCAAACAATAACCGCTCTCACACCCCTGGGCCTTTTGTTTTGATATTAAGAAATGGAAGGGGATTGCTTTCTTTTATTGGAATGTGACAATAGCAGTGCCGTGAACATGCAATCGCCGTCCCAGTTTCCCCCCTTCTTCTGTTTTCTTCTGTTTTGTTTTATTGGAAGCCAAGCAATTTTCAAGACTCAAAGAGCAAGAAGAAAGGAAATGCCTTTCCCTTACTACTGCCTTTGATCTAGCCGGCAGGTGAATCATATTTATGGCCATCAAAATGCTCCCCAAACGGTTGGGGAGACCTTGGAAACTGGCAGCATGGGCACTTAGAGCATGGCATTTTCAGACCCGCTCCGTTGGGTGAACAAGTTGAAGGCAAGGATGATTTCTTGCTCTAGCCATTCCCTTGGTCCAAGAGAGCTTTCTCCCCATTCCAGAAAGGGTGAGTGAGCATGAGAAGGAGGTATCTCCTCCTCTCTCTTCTGGATTACAGATCCCGCATTCACAAGACACAAGCCTGTTACAGACTGCCAAAATAAAGCTGCTTTGGGTCTCTTTGGAAGTATGTTATGTAAATGATGCATGCGTCCTAAGAGTCCGGAGGTTGCGCCAAAGCCACACTCCATTCCTAAGCACTGGAGGGCAGCTTTGGTGCAGCTTCCGGATTCTTAGGATGCATGCATCATTTAAACAGCATACCTCCAAAGAGACCCCAAGCCGCTTTATTTTGGCAGTCTGGAATAGGCCACAGTTACTTTCCATCTCTCAATACTTCTCTAGTCTGATGCAGCACAAAAGTACTAGCAAGCATTGGACAGACATGGTTGTCCGCCTAGCCTGAGGCTAACCGGAATATCATGGCAAAGATTAATCATTTCAACATCAGTTTCCCATGTACTACAACTTTTCCTCTGATTTAGTCTGATCTTAGGAACTCTCATTCAAAGCATCCCCGACAGATGGCCATCCTGCCTCTGTTTAAAGTGCAATACCCTACGTTTCTGTGTGTTGAAGTTCATTTTGTTAGCTTTGGCCCATACTCATGATGCCTGTCTATACACCCCAACCAGCCCCTGTCAAAAAGAGCCGTCCTAGGAAACATACATAAGTTGGCCATCTAGGGAAAAGTAACCATAGCTCCATTTTAAAACTCATGTATGCAATTCCTGACATCTCCAGGTATGAAGGTCACCTAGCAGATGATAGGAAAAGCCGCTCTTTGCCTGTGACCCTTAGGCCCCATACGGACAGGCCAAAATAAAGCTGCTTCAGGTCACTTTGGAGGTATGCTGTTTCAATGATGCATGCGTCCTAAGAGTCCAGAAGCTGCACCAAAGCCACGATCCAGTCCTAAGGGCTGGTGCACAGCTTTGGCGCAGCTTCCGGACTCCTAGGAGGCATGCATCATTTAAACAACATACCTCCAAAGTGACCCGAAGCAGCATTATTTTGGTCTGTCTGTATGGGGCCATAGTCTCTTAAATGGTGCGTAAGCTTTTTGGACTATAGTAAAGTGCGCCCTTGGTATCCGCTGGTGTTTGGTTTCATGGATACCAAAACCCATGGATGTTCAAGTCCCATTAAATACAACGGATAGTAAAATGGTGACCCTTATATAAAATTGCAAAGTCAAGGTTTGGTTTTGGAATTAATACACATATTGAATATTGTCAAGCTGTGGATACTTGAATCCATGGATTAAAAATATCCGTGGATGCGGAGGCCCAACTGTAACTCCCATAATCTACAAACTCCTTGGCTGAGTAAGTTTTCCAAACCGTGATTCCTAGCAAATCCAGCTAATGGGGTCTTGGGTTATAAGGAGCCATGTTTGAGGTTATTGCAATAATGTAATTCTATTTTAACGGATTACTTTTGTACGCTTTTAACTGTGCTGTTTTTCAGCATTGTAAGCTGCTCTGACTCCCAGTTTGGGGGAATGGGTGAGATATAAATAAAGATGATGATGATGATGATGATCCAGAGCTGCTCTCAGTTGGAGACAATAGTAGGATGGATGATCTAATGGGATCCTATAGCTGCTTTCTATAAGGTATGCCAAGCTAGCTAATGTTGCATGGTCCCAGACAGCCTGGGTGTTTTCAGAGACCCAGACATTCAGCCATCTCTGTATTCATTTCCATTTTAGCTGGAAACAGGCACCTCCGCCCTCGCTGTGTTCTCTTCTACCTGCGTGCCTGTTGGGCTTATCTTGCTTCCGATAAGATAGGAGACAGTGAGAAAAGCTTGTTAAAAGCTGAGGCTGGCATGCGTGCCCTTAATGAAGCCATCCTCTGTGGCACCGTTAGCAAACAGAGGAAGCCGTATGTTGAACCAGCAGCTGCCAGTAATGAGGAGTGGGCTGACCGTTGCCCTGTCTTGGCCCCATTGGGCCCCAGCCAGTTTTTAAAACGTGTCAGACTTTTAAACAAGCACACATACACAAGAATGCACATATTCTCAGTGTATTGGGCTGTGGCTACGAAGGGAGGGCATGCTGGCATTGCTGTTGTTACATAGGGTCATAGAGTTGGAAGAGACTCCAAGGACCATCCAGTCCAACTCCTTGCCATGCAGGAACTCACAATCAAAGGACTCCCGACAGATGGCCATCCAGTCTCTGTTTAAAGACCTCCAAGGAAGGAGACTCCACAATATGCCAAGGCACCATCTTCCACTATTGAGCAGCTCTCACTGTCAGGAAGTTCTTCCTAATGTTGAGCTGGATTCTCTTTCCCCATAGTTTGCATCCATGGCTCCATGACCTAGTCTCTGGAGCAGCAGAAAATAAGCTCGCTCCAGCCTCAATATGACACCCCTTCAAATACTTAAACAGGGCTATCATATCACCCCTTAACCGTCTCTTCTCCAGTCTAAACATCCCCAGCTCCCTAAGTCCTTCCTCATAGGGCTTTATGGTGTCCAGACCTTTCATCATTTTGGTGGACCTCCTTTGGACAAGCTCCAGCTTCACAACATCCTTAATGAATTGTGGTGCCCAGAACTGGACACAATATTCCAGGTGGGGCCTGACCAGAGCAGAAGAGAGTGGCACTATTACTTCCCTTGATCTAGACACTATACTTCTATTGATGCAGCCTAAAATTGCATTGGCTTTATAAGCTGCTGTATCATACTTAAAAAGAAAAGGTTTAAAAATCCTAAATGCAGGAAAACCGGGACAGATTTTTCTCCCCATCTCCACCCAAGTCTTTCATTTGGGGCAATGTACTCTGCATTCTAGCGCCCCCAAATGACCAACTGCGCATCCTCTACCAATACAGAGGCAGAACTGAGAAAACGCTTTGGAAGGGAGTTCTGGGAAAGGGGAGGCCTGGATGGAAATGGACAAAACCTTTCAGAAATGACCTCTGTGGACTTTCCGAAGGGCTGTGCAATTGACCCAGCCCATGGCCCAGAAAGACCCTTGAAGACTACGTCATGCTTCGTTGGGTGAGAAAGATGAAGCAACCAACCTTCAGAAGCATTTGGCGCAGGATCGGATTCCTCCATAAAATTACACTGGAGTGCAGGGGCATAGCTATGGGAGACAAAAATGAGGGCATGTCCCTAAATAAGAATGATCCCCCCACATTAAATTTTCTTTCAGTCCTCACATTTCTTTGCATTGCAGAGACAGAGACGATGAAAAATGTTCGTGCGTAGAACTGTTCTGTTTGCTGTGTTTGCATTCTCTTGGGCCCCATTCGCACAACGAAAATAATCCAGGATGAATCCAGGTTATTTCCTTGGTGTTCACATTTATCCCGAATGCACTTGGTGCACATAACCTGGGATATTCAATACCAGTTTTTTCCCTGCATTTACCCAAAAGACCAATCCACATCTTTGGCGATGTGGATACGCTACTGAATTGATTTGGATCGCTCTGTATCATTCAATGGAAGGCAGGTGGCTCCATTTTATCCTGAATCTATGGCATGTATGATTAACAACAGGGTTAATAGGATGTGGGAAGAGTTGGGAACCCAAAACCTAACGGGAACAGCGATCCAGGTATGCATCACTGCGATGATCCGCATCTCCTCGGGACAAAAAAAGTGAGTGTGAATGCGCCCTTAGTCACTTCGCCTGCCCCTTTACTTCCGACACCAAAGTTGTAGTTCGACTGAAGTTTTCCGTTCTTGCAATGCTAGAATTTTGGGGACTTAAGTAAAATTTCCTTTGGGGAAGGCAACATTTGCCCTCATTTTGCCCCACTCCAAAATATCTACCCCCGAGTCAGAAGGCTAGGTCTTTTGTAGGAGAAGATGCCTAGGGAACAGGAAAGATGAAGCTAGAAAGAGATACAAGGAACCAGAGGGGATATAACTCTTTAGAGTGGAGGAAAGGATAGGACTCAGTTTATTCATTTTGCATACCTAAGGCCATAGGTTTTCCAAATAAGAGATCCAAATAAAGCTACAAAAGTCTTGACTTAAACCCGGGAGAATCTCTGCCAGTCACTGTTGTGGACACTGGACTACATGGGCATATGATCTGGCCAGGCATAATGCAGCTTCCTAAGAGATGGAAGGAAGTGTGGACCATACTAGTTCCCTATGAGACTCTGCAAGGCCTCTCTATGCCTCTAAGTCAAATTGATACCAAGCCATTCAGCATCTTTGCATTTTCGGAGGGCTGCAGCCGAGTGGCCAGAGCACATACTTGGCCAGGACACCTTCCTAAATTCAACTCCTGGCATCTTCTGTTTTACAGAGACGATCAGACGGGGAAGATATTTCAACGCCTGGGAGCTTGGAAAAGTGCTGTCAGTCAAAATAGATGGATTTGAAGAAGACGGCAAAAGAGACTGACTAGGAGAAGGCAAATTTTGACTGTGGAGAAGGCTGCTGCTCGGTGGTTCGCATTCAGAATGTCCCAGTATAAATCTCAGGTTAGAAGGATCAGATGGTGAGTTATGGGAAAGAGTTGTTGCCAATTGAAATCAACAGATTACTTGTGCAAACAGCCTGTTCCGTATCAGGCAGTTCCCTGTTGCACTTCTGGCACCACCTAGATTTCTGGCCGACTATGAATGCTAATTTATTAGACTCAAGTCCAGTTGCTATTTACACCTAGAGTAGACCCATTTGAATCAACGGGACTTTTACGTATTACATCACACAGCCAACATTTCACAAAACCAGGACACATACGGCCGAGCGAAAGGAAAAGGCGGCCAAGACTGCAAAAGCTATTAATGGGGAAGAATGCACAAATTAGGATTGGCTGCAGCAGTTTGCTTTTGCCTGAATTTACTGGGAAGGGCAAGATTGTTCCCGTTCCTCTACTTTTCCACTGCTGAGTTAACTTAGTGCAAGTTCCTTTTGCACTTTGATCTCAGAGGGGCCACAACAAATTACAGTTCCCAGAATACCATGGCATGGAGCCATGGCAGTCAAAGTGGTGCCAAACCAGATTATTTCTGCAGTGCAGATGTGAAAAAGGAAAGCGGGAGGGAGGGACAAGACAGAAAGAAAGCAACAACAATGTATAATTGCCAGTGATATGCTTTAGAGAGTTACTCTGCCACATCAGTGAGAATTAAGATGCGCTCTTTCTCTGTTTGGAAATCCTGTTTCCGAGGAAGTCAGTTTGCAAGAAACGAAAACAACAACATGTCAAATGCACATGGAAAAACGAGACAGCATTGCCGATGGGATTTTTCTGGCCTGGAATACATTTTAGGACTGAAGAAGACACTAAGGGCACCAGAAGTCCCAGAATCTTAGTCTCAGGCCAGAGAAATCCAGTCAGTAATGCTGTCTTGGTGCATTTGATACATTGATGTTTTCATCCCTAACCTTCATTCTCAAACCATCTCTAAGCATGGAGCTGCGAATACAGTCCACGCATTCTTTATCCATGGATCCAAGTATCCATGGCTTGAATTTAAACATCTATAAATTCCAAAAGCAAACCTTGGTTTTGCCAAGGGATAGAAAGGACACCATTTTACTATGGCGTTGTATTTAACGGGACTTAAGCATCCACTATCTATTGGTTCTGGAACCAAACACCAATGGTTACCAAGGGTTAACTCTATAGGACTGGTCCCCCCAACTGCAATCCTATATGCTTTTGCTTAAAGCCCATTAAATCAGTGGCAAGTAAAGATGCGAAGGAGTGTGCCATAATAACGGTTCTTCTTCTCATGGACCTGCACCAGACTTCCCTCCTATCACTTATGAATACACCAACTGTGGACGATGGGCATTGTAATTCAACACAGCTGTAGGGACGCCAGTTGGGGAAGGGTGATCTAAAGTATCAGGAGATTAAATTCAAACCGCACACAGGAAATTATGGCGTAAAATTTATTTCTCTAACCTACTGATATTTCCCCCTTTTCCCTCCCTCTCTCTTCCCACGGCTCCCTTATCTCTCTCCTCTGCCCCCAGAACAACCTTTGCTCCATTTGAAATGTGCGTCCGCGGCACATTAAGCCAACCAGATAAGTAACCGTCCTTTTGTCTATTTGCCTGAACAACCCGACAACCTGTTAGAAGGCAGAAAAACCGCACAATTTCCGGCCTCTGGCCAATCTGGAGCATAAATATTTGCCCGCCGAGACGATGCAAAAAGAAGACGATGCAAAAAGAAAGACGGTTCTTCCAATGGAAAAGATATGACAAGACAAAGGGGAAAGAGGGGTTTGGGGTGGTTGGTGATGATCCCGTGGCATCAAGACATTGGATTTGTACCATGGCAGCGCATGGCGCCCACATCAATGGAGCGGTGAATCTGTTCTGGGTTTTGGTTTATACAGGAGCTAGCCAAGGTGGTGGAACCCACAGTAAGGTCAGCACAGTAAGGTCAGCACCTTTAAAGTTGGGACTAAAGTCCCGAGCAGATCCTCTCCCTGACATAACACTTACTGGCTGCCACTGGATTTGAGCAAAAGAAGATCTTAAGCAGACGATGCTTCCTATAGAATCATAGGCTGCCAAAATAAAGCTGCTTTGGGTCTCTTTGGAGGTATGCTGTTTAAATGCTGCATGCATCCTAAGAATCCGGAAGCTGCACCAAAGCTGCCCTCCAGTGCTTAGGAATGGAGTGTGGCTTTGGCGCAACCTCTGGACTCTTAGGACCCATGCATCACTTAAATAGCATACCTCCAAAGAGACCCAAAGCAGCTTTATTTTGGCAGTCTGTGTAACAGGCCATTGAATCACAGAGTTGGAATAGACCCCAAAGACCATTCAATCCAACCCCATTCTGCCATGCAGGAACTCACTATCCAAGCACCTCCGACAGAAGGCCATCCAGACTCTGTTTAAAAACTTCCAAATGAGACTCAACCACTCTCCCAAGGATTGTGCTCCACTTTCAAACAGCTCTTACTGTCACAAAGTTCTTCCTAATCTTGAAGTGGAATCTTTTTTCATCTAGTTCGAACCCATTGCTTCAAGTCCTATTCTCTGGAGCAGCAGAAAAAAAGTTTACTCCAGCCTCAATATGACATCCTTTCAAATATCAAACAGGGCGACCATATCACCTCTTAACCTTCTCTTCTCCAGGCTAAACATCCCCAGCTCCCCAAGTCTCTCCCCATAAAGCATGGTTTGCAGACCCTTCACCATTTTGGTTGCTCTCCTTTGGACACATGGCTCCAGTTTCTCCACATCCTTTTTGAATTGTGGTGCCCAGAACTGGACACAATATTCTAGGTGGGGTCTGACCAAAGCAGAATAGAGTGGCACTATTACTTCCCTTGAACTAGACACTAGACCTCTATTGATGCAGCCTAGAATCGCATTGGCCTTTTTAGCTGCCGCATCACACTGTTGACACATGTTCAACTTGTGGTCGACTTAGGACTCCTGCAAAACCTATCATGGGTTGACTTTATATAAAACAGTATACGGGTTTCCAAAGGAATGAAAATGTGCACAAATGTCGCTTTCTGCATGTCGTTTCATAAGAAATATGGGGAAACCTGGGGATTTTCAAAAAATGAATCTGAAAACAAACAGATTTGTCTATCCCCTGTTTTAATATTTTTATCTCCTCTGCTGTTTGGATTTGGTGAAACTCTTGTGTAGATTCGTTCTAATCTTAATTGTGATTTTTATTCCTGTGTTGTCGTTTTTCGATGCATGGCACCCCGAGAGCTTTCAATGGAAAGTCAACCCAGTAATCTTTTAAGCATATAATTAAATACGGACCAGAAAAACATGGGGGCAAGGCCAAATCTCAACCCTACGCGAATCAGTTTCTCGTGTCTTCCAGAAACACGTTTTTACAGTTAGCTGTTGGTATCTGATGAAGTCTTATTCACATCCTGTTGCCTTCCAGGCAACACTGGCCTAACAAAGCCATGCCTCTCCTGCACACCCTTCCTCCCACAAAAGAACTTGGTGAACTTTGGGTTTGGCTGGTAGTCAGGAGAACATTCTTGCCAGTGGCTCCATGCCAGTGTGCCCCAACTCCGGTTGCCAAAAATTGGTAGGGACTGGGGGTGGGAATTGGGAACCTGAAGCGCAACTCACAAATTAACTTGTACATCTGACAGTTTTGCACTGAGCAACTTGAATTCTGAATGTAAGACAACAGTGGTTAGGGCAGGACAGGGCAAAACCCTGTGGCACCCCACTGGTCACTTCTCTCCATAGAGTCACAGAGTTGGAAGAGACCGCAAGGGCCATCCAGGCCATCCCCTTGCCATGCAGGAACATTTTGCCCAAGTCATTGATAAAGGTATTGAATAGCAACGTTCAGGGTCTGGCATGACTGCGCACCAGTAGCCATGCCACACTGAATGGTGGGAAGCAACCTCCAAGCAGCGGGCAAAGGGTGCTCAGCAATGGCTCCTTTTCATCCTGGAGAGAAGTGACCATTGGGGTCCCACAGGGCTCTGTCCTGGGCCCAGTGCTATTTAGCATCTGTATCAATGGATGAAAGAAGAGGGAGCATGATGATGGGAAGGAAAAGGAGAAAAGGAAGGTCAAGGAGAAAAGGCAAAAGAGGGAGCAGGAGAAGGGAAGGGGAAGGAAAAAGACAAGGAAAAGAGGAAGGAGAGGGAGCAGGAGAAGGGGAAGGAGAGGAAGAAGAAGAAGTAAAGGGAGCAGGAGGGTGTGAAGGGAAAAACAAGGAGAAGAGGAAAAAGAGGGAGCAGGAAAAGGAGAAAGAAAAAGAGATGGAGAGGAAGAAAGGGAAGAAGAGGAAGCAGGAAAAGGAGAAAGAGAAAGAGATGGAGATGAAAAAAGGGAAGAGGAGGGAGCAGGAAGGTGAGAAGGAAAAGGAGAAGGAGAAAGACAAGGAGAAGAGGAAAAAGAAGGAGCGGCAGAAGGAGGAGACGGAGAAGGAGTCAAGCATAGGCTGGGTATTGTAGCAAAGATCACATGTTGGGGACTGTCACCGAGGGAAGCCGTTGCCTCTGACAGAAACGCTCATGCTTCAAAGCTGCATTCTTCCAGGCCACGAGACACTATTAAAGAATGACATTAAACATTCACTCTCTCATAAAAATGTAATTACCGCTGGCCCGGCATACGGCAAACTAATTTCAAGTCTCCCTGCGCCTTGTACGGCTTTGGCGGTGGCGGCGCTGTCAGTTTTTTATATTCCCCTTCGCTAGCAGTCAGTGTCTGAAGATCAAGAAACTTGGCCAGCCATTAACCAAATGGTTCTCGAATCCCGATTTAGCCTTCTCAATAACTCAGTGTCCTATTTCTCAGTGAACCATGGAAGACAGTACCTTCGGTAAAGTATAAGGTCACAGATAAACCCACCATTAAAATACAATAAAGTCATCCTTCCGTATCCACCGATTCATTCAAGCATCCACGGCTTGAAAGTACAAGTTAGGGGCACAGGACCTCCGTGAAAGTGGAAAAGCCACAAATCACAAAAACACTGTGTTATTCCCCGAGGGAACACCTCTCTAGCAATCTCTAGGTCCTCCAACGCAACATGTGCCAGATGTTGGCTGTAACTGCACAAAATTGCAGTAGAGGAGCTCCATATGGTTAGCAAAGTGTTCTCTCTAGGAATCTCTAGGATCAATGGACTGGATGGCCCTTGGGGTCTCTTCCAACTCTATGGTTCTATGACAACAAAAGGGGAAAAGACCTTACCTGGCGACCCTATTTAACACTGACGATAGGAGAGTGTCCTTCCGCAGCAGAGTAGGGCACCCAGGGCAGGTTGCCCAACACAGAGCTCTGTTTTCCAATACTTTGCTGCCACCTCCCAGCATCAGCTACCTGAGACAGCCAAC
Source organism: Sceloporus undulatus (assembly GCF_019175285.1). Lineage (NCBI taxonomy): Eukaryota > Metazoa > Chordata > Lepidosauria > Squamata > Phrynosomatidae > Sceloporus > Sceloporus undulatus. The sequence goes on along the minus strand of NC_056528.1, from coordinate 4,695,643 downwards.
TCTCTCTGCCTTCTGGTCATGCCAGCCCTGGATCCTGGTCTTAAGCACCATGCAAGCAAGCTAAATGAAAGAATGAGATCTGTTGCACTGTTGAACAGCCCTTACTGCCAGGAACTTCTTCCTAGTGTTTAGGTGAAATCTCTCTTCCTGGAGCCTGGATCCATTGTTGCTGGTCCTATTCTCTAGAGCAGCAGAAAACAAGCTTGCTCCCTCCTCAATACTTTCAAATACTTAAGCATGGCTATCATATCACCCCTTAACCTTCTAGGATGTTGAGAAACTGGAGCGTGTCCAAAGGAGGGCCACTAAAATGGTGAAGGGTCTGGAAACCATGCCCTATGAGGAATGACTTAGGGAGCTGGGGATGTTCAGCCTGGAGAAGAGAAGGTTAAGAGGTGATATGATTGTCCTGTTTAAATACTTGAAGGGATGTCATATTGAGGAGGGAACAAGCTTGTTTTCTGCTGCTCCAGAGAATAGGACCCAGAGCAATGGATGCAAGCTACAGGAAAAGAGATGCCAGCTGCACATTAGAAGGAACTTTCTGACACTAAAGACTGTTCGACAGTGGAACACACTCTCTCAATGGAGGATAGTCTAGTCTCCTTCCTTGGAGGTCTTTAAACAGAGGCTGGATGGCCATCTGTCAATGGGGATGCTTTGACTGAGAGTTCCTGCATGGCAGAATGAGGTTGGACTGGATGGCCCTTGCGGTGTCTTTCAACTCTGATTCTATGATACACTTCTGGCTAAGCATACCCAGCATCTCCCTAAGTCTTTCCTCGTAGGGCATGGTTTCCAGACCCTCCGTCATTTTAGTTGCCCTCCTCTGAACCTGCTCCAGCTTGTCCACATCCTTTTTGAATTGTGGTGCCATGGCGGCTGGGCCGTCTAGATGTCATTAATGCCATCCTTTCATCCCAGCAACCCATCCAAATAAGCACCAGCCTGTGTGTATCTGTGAAATATTACAATAACTGTATACAATGGAGGATCTTCCGGGCCCTAAAAGTTCACTGACATTTTCTCTTCCATTGACAGCAGTCAGAGGAATGTGGCTTTGCATACCAGCTCAGGAGCCGGAATGGGGATGATGCCGGAAATTACAGGTGCCATTCATCTGTGCCACCCTGCGCCTCCGAAAGGGTATTTACCTGTGGCGCTAGATTATCTCTGGCTGCGTTATCGGAGGGCGGCAGGTGCATTCAATTAGATGCTCAAATAATATTCCAAGCCCGTTCTCTCGGCACCCACTCCCTTGCCTCTTTCTCCCTTCCTGAAACTGAATTAGGAGGTTTGCAGCGGGGCTGGCATGCCAGAGTTAATGGCCACATTAGGCCTATTCCTCTTCCGATTCCCAATTCTTCTAACGCAAGACCCTGCTCCCATTGCTGCCGCAGATAATAGGTTTCTATTTATGACACTTGCAATCACTCAGATATAAATTTGAACACACAGACACACACACTAAAACTGCAATGGGGTGGAAGGAGGAGACCATTGGTAAGGAGTTGCTGAGATGGTTGTATGTTGTGTGGATGAGGCAGACTTGTGACAGCAAGGATTGTTTGTTTGCGGTCCCTGGCTTGGGAGGCGGGGAGGAATTGCGACGTTCCTTGGAACGATTCAACGCCGTAGGCAATTAAAATTTCAAATGCAAGCGCATGCCAAATTAATTCTTGATCAATTCAGAAAAAAGCAGGAGTCACAGGCATCTAATCAAAAGACTGGCTGCTTCTTCTTCGCCTCTTCTCCCCTCCGCACCCGGTTTTGATGCCAGGTAGCTTACATGTTAATGCCGCGCGTCACATAGGAAGGAGCCGGGATTCGGAAAAGAGCATGGCTCCCAAATCAAAGAGCTTGGTTCACCTTTTCAAATCTTTTAATTTTTGACATTTATGATGGTACAAAGGGTAGGAGGGATAAGTAAGCCAGAGCACATTCATTGCTTTTTCTTGCATTACAGAAACATAGAATCATACAGTTGGGAGGGACCCCAAGGGCCATCCAGTCCAACCCCTGCCATGCAGGAACTCTCAATCAAAGCATCCCCATTGACAGATGGCCATCTGCTTAAAAACCTCCAAAGAAGGAGACTCTGTCACTCTTCGAAGGAATGTCTTCCACTGTTGAACAGCTCTTTCTGGATTCCCATTGCTGGATGGAACAAGCTTGTTTTCTGCTGCTCCGGGGAACAGGACACGGAACAATGAATGCAATATATAGGAAAGGATTCCAGCTCAAAATTCTCCTAATGTTGAGCTGGAATCCTTTCCTATATATTGCATTCATTGTTCCGTGTCCTGTTCCCCGGAGCAGCAGAAAACAAGCTTGTTCCATCCAGCAATGGGAATAAGCTTCCGAATTGATCCGGATTGCTCTCTATTGTTCCTTCGAAGGGCGGCGGCTCCATTTTAACCCGAAACAATGGCATGTGCGAATGACACTGGGGTTTAAAATGACTCGAAGAGATTCACGAAGACAAAACAAAATGGGGACAGCAAACCTGGTATGCATCAGCACAACGATGCACATATCCTTGGGACCATATATGTATATATACACATACATACATACATACATGCAAATGCCCCCTAAGAAACTTCATTTAATTTGGCCTGCCCAAGTTGTCTATCAAACCAATGACCACGAGGTGGCACTCTGTCACCATCCCTGCAGAGCAAGCAATGTCCTCCCCAATCTGAATTACCAAATTTAAGGATGCAAAGATGCACAACGTAATTCAGTGCATGCTTACTCAGAAGCAAGTCTAGCTGGGCGCATTAGGGCTTACTCCTAAATACGTATCTCTTAGCCTAGGCTGAAATGCTTGGGTTTGTATCTTTCCGCAGCAGTAGGTATGGAGGCTCCAATGAGGCATGAGGCTCTGTTGACAGTAGCAATGCTGCTGGTAGGGCGTCCTCTCAAATCAGACAGTTATGTGCCAAACAGTTACAGGGCAGCAGTAGTAGTGGGAACGGCATTGGCAAAGGATCTCTCACAACCCACAGCAGTGATGCTTCGGCTAGCACTTCACTGAAGAAGGCAGTGGTAAGCCACTTCAGAATGGCTTTTACCTTGAAAGCCCTATGATGAGACAGCCAAAATGAAACGAGAGACACTGCTGGAAAGTGTGACTCCTAGGATGGAACTGGCACTCAAACAGATGAGCAGAGGATGCATTGATGCAAAACCTGGACAGTGAAGAAAGAGGACAGGAAGAATCACAGAGTTGGAAGAGACCCCAAAGGGCCATCCAATCCCATTTGGCCATGCAAGGCATGATAAAAGCACCCAGACAGATGGCCATGCTTAAAAACCTCCAAAGACAGAGACACCACTGCTCTCCGAGGGAATGCGTTCCACTATCAGGAAGTTCTTCCTAATGCTTCCAAATGTTGAGCTGGAATCTCTTTTCCTGTACTTTGCAGCCATTGCTCCAGGTCCACTTCACTGGAGCAGCAGGAAACAAGCTTGCTCCATTATCAATACGGCTTCGCATTTTTTCCTTGTAAAATAACCCGCTTGCGGTTCACGTTCACGAACGAATCGGTTCGAAATGGACCTGCTCCAGCCAGCCAAAGGGCAAATTTAAATGGATTCCGGTCCACACCTGGTTCACACTTGCGCGGAATCGATTTATCCAAAATGGCACAGAAGACATCGGCGTCAAACCGATGCGGGTTAAATGGGTCTGGTGCGTGGCCCCTCTCTCCGAATTGCTTCAAGTGGGAACCAGGGTCATTGGAAGAGGTTCAAACCGATTTGCGGTCCGGTTTAAAAGGTATTGTTTTTAATGTTGTAAGCCACCCTGAGTCCCAGTCTTGGGAGATGGGCGGAATATCAATAATAATAATAATAATTGTTATTGTTATTGAAGGCACACAGCAGCAGCAACGAAAGTAGGCCTTCCCTTTAGAAAAGCAACAGGGAAAAATCTGGGTCTCCTGGGACCATTTTACCACCATTAGGATCTTCCAGGGGCTGCATCATTGCCGCTTAGCCATGAAACAAGAAAAGACCAAAAGGTCATTTCCAGTTTCAGAAATCGCTTATGGTTTCAGGGGAAATGAACCAGATTTTCTGGTAAAACAAGCCTGGAAGGACATGTCTTGTATCAAATGAGAAGTAAAAATACTACATCCAAAAAGCAATTCCACCGCAACCAGCAGAAACACCGAAGGCCAGCCCTGGGTGCGCCATGCCTTAGCAAACCTCCATAGCTTTGCAACAACGGGAAACCGGCTGCGGCTTTGTGGCACAGATTTATCCCCTCTTAATGGCCTTCTTCTTCCTTGCCTTTTTCATACCCTTGCCCCCAAGCTTCTGGCTGGCGGAGAAGCCAGACGGAGCAGAAACCCTCCAAGTATACAACCCCCTGTGGCATTTTTATGGCCCGGTGTGCACACTTGGCGCATTTGTTTTGTGGCCCTCCAGTTGCTGAAATACCACTCGAGACCGATCTTCCGCGGTCGGAGAGAGCGGGAGCTATTTCATGAGCGACATTTGGGGTTATGGCTGGCCCATAACTCAAATGGATTTGCGCCTCCACCTTCCAGTAATTATGCCTCCAGCCTTCCTTTCCATTTGCTTTATTACTCCGATATGCGGCTTACAGACAGGTAACGTGGGTCATAGTTTAGTTGCTCTTTAACCAGAGAGTCCCACTTCCAAAGCGGGAAAGGAAGAGAAGGTACAGCCAATATAGGTTTTTGTAATGTTTGTTTTCAACATAGGAAGAGAAGGCATTGCAAGCCTTTAAAGCAGCATCAGCCCCTCCAAGCAAACATCATGCTGTTGCAATGCCTCCCTCGGGATCCGCATCTGTCAGCTTCCAAAAATGCCAACTTTTCTCTGTGTACAAATTGCCAACTAGTATGTAGAGCGATCTTGCGGCACCTTTGAGACAAACGGAAGGAAAGACGTCGGCAGCGTGAGCTTTCATAGACTTATAGTAAGTCTGCTTCCTCAAAAGTGTGGAAAGCATACTAACGATACAAAAATATATATTCCTATACTGTCCAGATGCACCTGAGGAAGTAGACTTAAGTCTATTTCTCCAGGTGGGTAGAAGAGAGAGAAAAAGAGAAGGAGATTTATAAAACAGCAGGCAAGAAGGATAAGGAGGCATTTTCCGTTCTTTTCCTCTCCGCACCAGCAACTGCTACTTTTGGCAGTTCAAAAGCTCCAAACCGTAATTGGTTTTATTTAACCATGGTATAAATCAAGCTCCTTGGCTGTATGTCAATTTTTTTGTTTTGATCGGTTCATTCAACTTTAACAACATCGCTGTGAATATATATTATTAAGGAACTAAGAATTATTATGTAGAGAGATTTCGTAGCACCTCTGAGACTTACTGAAAGAAAGAAGTCAGCAGCATAAGCTTTCGGAGACTTCAGTCTACTTTCTCAGATGCATTTAGTAAGTAGGCTTTAGGGCCCGAACAGACAGTCCTTAGGACTGGAGCATGGCTTTGGTGCAGCTTCTGGACTCTTAGGACGCTTGTATCATTTAAACGGCATACCTCCAAAGTGTCCTGAAGCAGCTTTATTTTGGCCTGTCTGTATCAGGCCATAGTGTCCTATAATCCAGGCTCATCATAAACATATTAAACACCTCGACGTGATAAATCCTATTCAAATAAAATGCTACACACACCAGACAGAGAAAAGAATATATATAACTAATCGATCAATGGTGGCATAAGGGTAAGATGTCCTTGGGCGCATGTCAACTAATTTATTGCCGTTACCCAGATATGGAGCTATAAAAAGGACACCAGGCTGTTTTTCGGTGCCTTCATAAAAACTTAATTTATAGCTTCGTCTTCTTCAAGTCTCTGCCCGCAAACGGTTCGGTCTGCGACACGTGGATCTCTTTCGGAAAAGAGGGTCTCGTCCAGGTGCTGAGTGCCATCGGTTTGGCTAATGAGACAAAAGGGAAGAGGAACTGTCTGGAGCGGCGGCGGTGGCGGCGCCCGCCCCTCTCCACATGCCCGCCTTTCTGCAAATGGATTAGCCGATTTGGGGTTAGGAGGGTAACTAAGCATTTTGCGGCTGCCTGAACACATGAAGCCTGCTTTGCACTGAGGAGGTTTGTGCGGTCTTTTGGGTACAAGGGTGAGCAACCTCCACTTCTAGGCCCACTATTTAATTTCAACCGGCCCAGTGCCCAGTTTCAAAAGCAAGGTGAGAGGGATCTGTCTCTCTTGGGGAATGGGGAGGGAGGATGAAAGAGAGAAAAGGGTGACAAAAAGAAAAGAAAGAGAGAACCAGGGTGACAGATAGAAAAAGGGTGGTTAGGGAGAAATAGAGGTAGTGGGGAAAGAAAGAAAGAAAGAAAGAAAGGGAGGGAGGGAGGGAGGGAGGGAGGGAGGGAGGGAGGAGACTGAGCATGTCTAGCTTGGGCACCAGCCCCATCCACCAACAGCTCTTCCTTCCTCTCCAAGAAAACCAGGCTACTGATAGCAATAGTACCATACATATTTGACTATAAGTCGACCTCATGTATAAGTCAAGGGCAGGTTTTGGGGCCCAAATTATGGATTTTGCTATTATGGATAAGTCGAGGGTAAAATTTAGGGGCGCATAGCAAAGGATCTAAAGCAGTGGTCCCCAAACTGTGCTTATTAAGGGATTTAAGCTCCCTGGATCTCAGACTACTGGCCAAGATGGCTGAGGCTTCTCGGACCTGATGTCCAAAATCTCTTAAAGAGCACAGTTTGGGGACCGCTTGTCTAAAGGATGAAGCAAAGTAAAACCCAGAACAATAGATGGAAGCTATAGGAACAGAGATTCCACCTCAACATTAGGAGGAACTTCCTGACAGTAAGGGCTGTCCGACACACTGCCTTTGAGAGTGATGGATGCAGGGACGTAGCCAGGATTTTGGGAAGGGGGGTCCAGACTAAGTGCCACCATTATAATGACTTTATCATACCAGTCTGCTTGAGAAATCTTGCCAAGAAAACCCTAGGAGAGGGTCAGCCTAAATCAGAGTCGACTTGGAGGCACATAAGAACCACACTAGTGGCGCAGTGATTCAATGCCTGTACTGCGGCCACTCACTCACAAACCATAAGGTTGCGAGTTCAACACCAGCAGAAGGACTTAAGCTCCTAAAATGAGTCCCCAGCTTGTTGGGAGCATTTAGTTTACACTTTGTAAACTGCTTAAATGCACTGATATGCGGTATAGAAATGTACTTGCTATTGCTTGCTGTCAACAACGCCATTTAGTCACGAAGGTTGAATCTCCAGTATCAAATCCCACAATGACCCCGAATACCAGGCCCTATGGATCATGAACAGGAAAGTATGTATTCTACTTTGGGCCTTCATGTATTTATTCCATTTATAGTCTACCTTTCTTCCTTTACAGGACCCAAGATGGTTGGCTAGCATAGACTAGATATAGGCCTTTGATCCAGTCCAGCGCAGATCCTCTTCTGTTCTTGTTTGCTGGCAAAACTATGGGAGCGGAGAGCTGCTTGTCTGGTTGCTTTATGAAAAGTATCAAAGGCCTTTCCTTAAGCATTATGCACTGTCTTAATTGCAAGCAAAACGAATTCAGTGTCTCCCAGCTTTCCCTTCACTGCAGGCGTCTGCCTCCGTAAGATGCATGGCTCACTGTCGGCGTTCAATAAATATCCAAGCGCCCCCTTTTTTCCAGATCTACTCTGCAACTTTTGCTAATGATCCGTGATGTTTGCGATAAACATGCCACTTCCCTCCGAGAAGCTTCATTCGGCGTTGGGTCTCCTGAGATCCCAATTCTTTCCCACCCGCCTATCCTTCCTCTCTCTCCTTCTCTCTGTTCTCGAAGTTCCTCCAGCTGCAAGCAGACTAAGTCAAGCTTAGCTCAGCCTCTTCCGGGAAAATAAATATTGAACATGGCAGGCACTGACAGGGACTACATTAAGCGTTTTGACGGGAGCAGCAGAACATGTTGGGGGAACGTTCGCATCGGGAAGGCTCTAAGGAGAATTCACATGGGTTTAGACCACCAGCAAAGATAAAGGAAGACAGAAAGAAAGGGGGGAGATGAGAACCATTGCATTTCAGCATCAGAAGGCATCCTAGATGCTACAGAGGCTTGGCACACAAATACCACAACTACTGCATCTTGGATACATAGCTTGAAGGCTTTCGTGGCCGGCATCCATAGTTTGTTTGTGGTTTTTTCGGGCTATGTGGACATGTTCTAGAAGAGTTTGTTCCTGATGTTGCGCCAGCATCTGTGGCTGGCATCTTCAGAGAATGCTGGCACAGAAGTGAGTGGGTAGGGTCACACACACACATATATATATGCCCAACTCTCTTCCATGCTAGCATTCTCTGAAGATGCCAGCCACAGATGCTGGCGAAACGTCAGGAACAAACTCTTCTAGAACATGGGCACAGAGCCTGAAAAACCCACTAAAAACTATGGATGCCAGCCATGAAAGCCTTCGACTAGATATACAGTCTGCCCTCCCCTTTTGCACATATGGGGGAAAGAGCATATGTTCAAGCCCCATAGGAAATAATGGATCGTGTGCTCATAGCGGTGCATGGGGTTCACGGCACATGTATGCGCCACATTATTTCTACCTGGGCTTACCTTCCATGTGATCTCAAAGCCGCAGAAGGCATTCCCGTCTATAAGGAGGGCCAACTGTATATACACTATATACCCAACTCTCTTCCATGCCAGCATTCTCTGAAGATGCCAGCCACAGATGCCGGCGCAACGTCAGGAACAAAATCTTCTAGAACATGGCCACAGAGCCCAAATAACCCACCAAAAAACTATGGACGCCAGCCATGAAAGCCTTTGACTTCACAATGGAGTCAATTATTTCTGAGTTGAGAGACTGGTAGCTCCCATTTTGGGATGCTCTCCCTAAGAGGAACGGGTGGCCAAGAGACTGCATTTCCCATTTCATTCCGCGAAGAGCAAAGCGAAACGTCAGGAGGCCATTTATTGGGAGACCAGGCAGATCACACTAATATCACGGTCCCACCTCAAGGCCTAAATGGATTTAGGATGCCCAGCGGAAGCTGGTTCCTCCCCGCTGAGAGCATTTTCTTATCTCTGATCCATGCCTTGTAGTCGAAGGCAGGCGCATGGCTTCGCTCTCCAATAGGAAAAACTGCCCGTTTAGCTGCATCTCCCAGCATGAAATTCAAGCTGCTGGGAAGGAGCTTGTGATCTTCCTCCCTCCCTTCCCTTTTCTCCTTTCTTCTTGTAACACAGCCTTGGTTTTTAAAAAAATAACACAGTTGTTCTTCAATATATATATATATATATATATATATATATTCTTTCTTTCAGTGCCTGCGCTGTTTGTGCCGAGAGAGAGAAACACTGAACTGGAGGTGAAACATGGAGATGTTATTGCTGTGTGCCTCTAAGTTTTACCCTCGACTTATCCATGGGTCCTATCAAAATCCATAATTTAGGCCCCAAAACTTGCCCTCGACTTATACATCAGGTTGACTTATAGTTGAGTATATATAGTAACTAAGGTCACTATGGCCAGACAGTTGTGATCTGTATGCAAAGGAAGGGCTCTGCCACAGAGTTGTGGTCCAACCCTTTCCTTCTCTCTTTCTCCCCCTTTTGTGGTCCAACATCTTTCTCCTCCACTTTCTTGTTCTTCTTTCTTCCACTTCCTCTGCCCACTCCTCCTCCCCTACTGCCGCCTTTCTCTTCCTTTTTTCTCATCCTTTTCACCTTCTCCTTCTCCTCTTCCATTGTCGGCTTGGCATGGCAACCTGGCTCCAAGGAGAAGATGAAATGTCAACTAGGAAATATCGGTGGAATGAGGGCCTTGTATACAATTTGTCTCACTGCAAGAATATGCCTCATAAACTTGAAATATGGGGACAGCCGGGCTGACAGTAAAAACTGAAGGCTCGTTACATTGCTTTTTTGCTGTTGAATTCTCAATTACAGAAGCTGACAAGGCAGAAAGGCGTCAAGGAAGGAAGAAGGTGGCGGACACTTTTTCTCGCCATGTAGACAGTGAAGAGGAGCATCCCTGCATGCTTAATGCGGGGATGGGGTCTCAGAGTCACCCCAAAGAAACCAGGGAGGCTTGAAGTTGCACAGTACACTACTGTTGGAGTAGCTTTACATCGGGAATGTGAAGTTGAGAGTCACTACTTAAAAGAAAAAGTATGCCTATTGTGCTTTCATCGACAGTGTTTCATCTCATGTATCATTCATTGCCAAAAGTTGTGGTTATGCCTACTGCGTTAGGTGGCTTTAAAAGGGCTTATTGGTATGTAAAAGGATCCTGTGGCACCTTTGAGACTAAGGGGGGGGTTGGGATCCATGCTGCCCGTTTTTGCCCCTTGTCTGCCTTGCGCCAACTGCACATTCGGCACTGATGTGCTCCCGAAAAAAGCTGCCTAGAGCGGCTTCTTTTTAGGAGCACCATAATGGCGCTCATGTGCCCTGATGTCATCACGTCTGGTGAGTGCCATTTGGGTGTATGGACACACACATCAGTGTCATGCATCCCATGCCAAGATGGTGCGCGGTCACCGCTAGTAGGGCTAGACACGTATGGATGCCCAGCTCTAACAAACCCTTAAATCGGACCCAGCGTGGCGCTTTTGCCAGTCTGTATAAGGCCTAGCTGTGCAAAAGAAGATGCTCTGAAGATGCCAGCCACAGATGCTAGCGAAACATCCTGAGATTTGGCAACATTTGTTGCGATGAATGCCATTTTTGGCACACACATTTAAAAGTAATTTGTAAAAAAATAGATCATTTTGTTGTTGTTGTGGGTTTTTCGGGCGATGTGGCCATGTTCTAGAAGAGTTTATTGCTGATGTTTCGCCAGCATCTCTGGCTGGCATCTTCAGAGAAACGGCTTCTCTGTTGCCAGTCTTTTCTGTATTGCCGGCGAGGGGGAATCTGAGAGCTATAATGCAAAAAAAAAGAGATTTGGGGAGCGGGTTTTTCAGACTATGTGGCCGTGTTCTGGAAGAGTTCATTCCTGACATTTCGCCTGTGGCAGTTGGCGTCATGTATAAGTCGAGGGCAGGTTTTACGGGTTTGGATATGACCTGTGGATAAGTTGAGGGTAAAATTTAGGGCCATGTAACAAAGGATCTAAAGGATGAAGCAAAGGAAAACAATGCCAAAGAACTTGCACAATTCCAGCAAGCATCACTATGCTCACACTAAAGGCTGGATGGATGAGAGAACAGAGATGTGTCAATGCTTCCAGGGCAGATTATAGTTTGCCTTTCAACCGGAGATGGTTCCTTTTTAAAAATAAGAGTACTAATATTGACATGTGGATAAGCCGACTCTGTTTTGGGAGGGTCAATTTTTTTGACTAACATTTCTAGACTTATACATGAGTATATATAGTATTTACAGTTTTGATCTATATGTTCTCTATAGCAATCTTTAGGTCCTCTGGCGCAACTCTGCCAGAGGTTGACCATAGAGTTGTGCTGGAGAACCTAGGAGAAAACCCTTCTCTAGCCATTTGCAGGCCCTCCAGGATGAGTCTATGGACCAACGTCTGGCAGATGTTGACCACAGAGTTGCACTGTACTACTAGCTGCACTACTAGCTGGTTCTGCACCTCCAAGAAAATGCATGGAGGCTGTAATAAACTAAGCAAGGAAACATATTAATACACTATTTATCTTTAAACAGTCCCAAAGCAGTGATATAAATACAGTCGGCCCTCCACATTTTGTATCTGGAGGGGAAAATATTGCCCACCTCTCTATGATATCGAGCGCACCATGTGCGTCCACCCATCCATTGGATTTCTCATTCCTGCACACACTCCATGAGGTCCAGGTCTTAATAATGCCATCCCTCCGCTTCAAAATCTATTGCACATTTACTAGTTGAGAGCAAATTGCGGTCAGAGTCATTGAAAGCTAGGCATGGTAGGAATGGGAAAGCACTTTAGAAACAAGACCGAAGATCACAAAGGAAAACCTAATATAGGAACGATCTTCATCAGGCTTAATTAGCAGCGCAGGCTGTTGCCAAGACACACAATTAAATCCATACATGCAACGCAAAGCCGATACAATTTGTGCGCAGGGCTTTCATCTGCAAAAAAGGTACACAAATCTATAAGGCGGGGGGGAAACAACAATCATTAATTTTAATAACGCCTTGAATTACTCTGTGCCGAGCCGAGTTTTCAGCATCAAGACAACAGCTTTACCTCTTGGGAGGCATCAAAGAGGAATTAAACCTTCCTTCTTTAAATATGAATGGAGGAAGCCAGCTTGTTTGGGTTTTTAAAATGCACCAGGTGATAGAGAACCATGCATTCGCACACGCCAAAGTCCTCCTCGGTGGAACAGACTAGTAATCTCCACATATCCATTTTGTCCATTTTGCAAATCGCCAATGGCCGTCGGAGACTTAACGCATGGATTTGCTTCCTTATACAGTAAATACATTCATTCGATGATGAGCATCGAACCTTTCGCCGCTGTTGTTCTTGGAAACTTCATTCCACTTGAGAAACTGGGTCAGCCTTGCCAACCCAGATGCCAGTTAAGCAATAGTCATGCGTTTACTTATTCATTTGAGTTTTGATCCCCCCCCCCCCGCAACTGTTCAGAAAGCGCCGCGACTCGACTGGCTTCAACTTTCATGCCTAGTTAGGGATGTCTTGGGATTTCGTAGCTCCCATGGCAACCACAGCCCTGTCTCAATTAATGTCGGGTACCATGCATGCAATAAGAGATAGACTTGATCAGAGTTTTGTTAGACAGAAGACGCGAGGATCTCGGGGCGGGAAAAGTGAGATCCGAAGGGAAAAAGGAACTCGCATAGGCAGGTCACGGGTTAAATTTGCTGGGACTCTTCACCCTGGAAATGGGACCCTACCTTAAATGCCCAACCGGATTTTGATAAATGCTACGAAACCATAGATCAGCATAACCGAGAGTGGTCATATTGGTATAAACACTTAAAACAAAAATGGGGAGAGAAAAGCTCTTATGGCCCAAGACAGAAAGGAGCATGGCAGCAGCGGTACTAAGGTTCCGGACCATGCAGCAAATGCATGGTCCAGAACCCTAGGATGTAATGGTGGCATCCCATCCTCTGTCTTCTGCCAATGGCTTCCATTTCCCACTTGCAAAGCCAGCAATGTTCAAACAACCGATCCTAACCAACCCTAAGGTAAAAAGCAAAATGCCAGCCAGCCTTACCTGCCGGCGTCTTCTGAACTTCTCAAAGGCCTCCTGAATGCTCTCAGCAGCATCTTCTCTTTGGTCCTTCTTTGCTTCATCGGATCCTTCGAAGTAGACGGTGAAGGCACAGTAATTATTGCTCTTTGTCCCCAACTCCATTCTTCTTTAGCAGTTTCCACTAGAGAGAGGTTGCATTGGTTATTGGCCAACAATTCTAGTCTTTAATACTTCCAACCCCTGGAAAACATATTGAGCCAGACTCCTCCTGCCCACGAAGGTCCATGTCACCTTTTATAGCAAGGATGGACAACCATGGGAGGATAGGGGCTGCATGAGCTCCATAGGAAACCTTGGTGAGCCATGTAACTCCACTGCTACCACCATCACAAAATATTGTTACCAAATGCTGGTTTGCTTACTATTTTAAGCAAGACATGTTCTGAGCCTAATGTGGCCTAAGAGGCCAAAATGTTGTGATGTCATGCCCAGCCTGGAGGATGACTTGGAGGACTCAGAGGATGAGCCAGAGCCTCTGGGACCTGAGCCTGCAATTGGGGAGCCTGGGGCAAGTCCTAGAATCATAGAATCCTAGAGTCGGAAGAGGCCATCCAGTCCAACCCCATTCTGCCATGCAGGAACTCTCAATCAAAGCATCCCCATTGACAGATGGCCATCCAGCCTCTGTTTAAAGACCTCCAAGGAAGAAGACTCCACTACACTCCAAGGGAGTTTGTTCACCTGTTGAACAGTCCTTACTTTCAGGAAGTTCCTCCTAATATTGAGGCGGAATCTCTTTTCCTGGAGCTTGCATCCATTGCTCCATTGTCTCCTGTTCTCTGGAGCAGCAGAAAACAAGCTTCCTCCCTCCTCAATATGACATCCTTTCAAGTATTTAAACAGGGCTCTCATATCACCTCTTAACCTTCTCTTCTCCAGGCTAAACATCCCCAGCTCCCTGAGTTTTTCCTCATAGGGCATGGTTTCCAGACCCTTGTAGTCACCATTTTAGTCACCCTCCTTTGGACACATGGCTCCAGTTTCTCAATGTCCTTTTTAAATTGTGGGGCCCAGAACTGGACACAATATTCCAGGTGGGGCCTGACCAAAGCAGAATAGAGTGGCACTATGACTTCCCTTGATCTAGAGACTATTGAGCTTGGTATGAGGTGCAGTATTATCCCCATGCAGCTGGCCATCTTGTCTTACATGTTCCTCAGTGTGACAGCTGCATGACCTCCAAATGTCCACATTTGGCAAGAACAATCCCAACGCATCCTCTGCCATCCCATTTTCAGCTGCTTTTAAAATGTCCCATTTATTGATTAATAACTTTTGCCATAATAATAATAATAATAATAATAATAATAATAAATTTTATTTATATACCGCCTTTCCAACGGATCAAGGCGGTTTACAAAAATGCATAAAACAATTCCATAACAACTAAAAATTCACCCCCTTAACTAAATACAGCTAAATTAATCCAAATACAGTTAAATTAATTCCATTAAAATACATTAAAATATAATCCTGACGTCGCTTGGCATCCCTGTTCCTAGTTTTCAGCTGTAAAAGGATGGAGGGTATGCAGCGATAATAGCTATATTAGTGCTTCTAATAATATCAGCATTGTGGACTGAGTTTTGGTTTTGGTTTTTAAATCGGAGGAGCCTCTTGGGAACGAACGGCGCGTTTGAATTTAAAGATTTAAAAGCGATTTAAACACTGCAGACATAGCTACATGATCGGTATCGAAGCCGAGCACTTAAATGCCTAAATTAATGGGAGAATAAACTCCCAATGTTTTCAAAGGGACAGGCAGAGAAACACTTAAATCTGTCCTAGCCTCGTTACACAGATAATTAAAATTTCGCTCGGTCGCATGCAAAGCCAATAAACCAGTTTATTAAAATGTCCGTAAGACTATCACTGTGTGTTCGCCGGAGGACTTCACTGCCGCCAGCAAACGTTGGACCGCTACCATCCTGGTCTTTATATTGCACAGTCTGAAAGTGACATAAGTCCAAGGGAATGGCAATGCTAGGGTAAAGGTATACCATATATACTCAACTATAAGTCGACCTTATGTATAAGTCGAGGGCAAGTTTGGGGTCCAAAGTTATGGACTTTGATATGACCCATGGATAGGATGTGGGTAAAACTCTAAAGCAGTGATGGCGAACCTATGGCACGCGTGCCAGAGGTGGCACTCAGAGTCCTCTCTGTGGGCACATGTGCCATCGCCCCAGCACAGAGTTTGCCAGAGTTTGTTACTAGAAAGCCAGAGGAACATGGCACTTTGCAATAAATAAGTTGGTTTTGGGTTGTTTGGGTTGCAGTTTGGGCACTCGGTCTCTAAAAGGTTCACCATCACTGCTCTAAAGGTTTCCAGACCTTCACCATTTTGGTGGCCCTCCTTTGGACACATGGCTCCAGTTTCTCAACATCCTTTTTGAACTATGGTGCCCAGAAGTGGACACAGCATTATTCCAAGTGGGTCCTAACCAAAGCACCTTCATCGCCGGAAGAACAGCGAAATGCCTCAATGACGCTTCAAGGACCAAGGATCCCACATACGCGCTTCTGAAACGTTTGGGCCAGGATTCCAGTGCGGTAAGTGCTTCGTGCAATAAGGGCCAAGGAAATTCTTCGGGTGGCCATAGATCAACAAGCAACTTGAAGGCAAGCCATGCTGAGTGCAATCCCTTTGCACAATCTAGACTTGCTCAGTCGCTGAACTAAGCTGTTTGCTTGGAAGCAAAGGAGTGCAAACAAGCACAGGGACAAGTTAAAACACACAAGCGTTACCTTTGTCCTCCCGTCTCCCCATCCACCAATTAACACACTAAATCCTCCTGAACTGTCACCTTTGCATCAAAAGCTTCGCCTCTCTCTCTCGCAATGCTAAAAGACATCTTGACATGAAAACCCAATTCTTGTTATCCTGGAAGGGGAAAAAAGAAAGAAAGAACGTCACAACCGCTTTTTGATATTTCCAAAGAATCAAAGGCAGCTTTGATATGTTGGAAAGCTTTGATTTTTCTTCTTCTTTGGGGGGGGGGGGGGGGGGGGGGGGGGGGCAAAGGAGGAGAAGGAGATGAAGAGACTGAAAGGCAACTAAAAGAGGAGGGTATCCCTTGCTTCTGTGGTTTATTCCAACAAAATGGGACTTCTCCAAAAGTCGGGAGACTGAAGATCTTCTGCTGCTTGATGTGTCTCTTTTTACACCAACCCTTTACATTGTTATTGATCAGTTATAGGGATCCCATCGGTGTAGTTAAACTGGGAAGGCGAGGCGTTCTGGATATCGGCCATTATCAATTTTACCTATGTGCTTCAAAAGGTTAAAGAGAGAAGCAAAAAGAGAAGCAGCAATGGCTCCTCTAGTTTGCAGCCATTGCTCTAGGCCCTATTCTCTGGAGCAGCAGAAAAGAAGCTTGCTCCATTCTCAATATGACTTCCTTTCAAATGCTTTTGGAAGAAGAGAATCAACTCAGTGGGTGGATTTGAAATTGGTTGGCCGGCCAAAGCCAACAACGGCTCCTTTTCATCCTGGAGAGAAGGGACCATTTGGGTCCCACAGGGCTCTGTCCTGGGCCCAGTGCTGTTCTCAACGTCTTTATCAATGACTTGGATGAAAGAACTGGGGGAATACTTATCAAATTTGCAGATGACACCAAATTAGGAGCAGTATCTAATACCTCAGAGGACAGGATCAAAATTCAAAACGACCTGAATAGACTAGAAAGCTGGGCCAAAGCTAACAAAATGAAATTCAACACAGAGAAATGTAAGGTACTGCACTTAGGGTGGAAAAATGAAATGCATAGATATAGGATTATGGGGGACACCTGGCTGAAGGAGATTTGTATGTGTGAAAGAGATCCAGGAGTCCAAGTAGACCACAAGTTGAACATGAGTCAACAGTGCGCTATTAGGTTGCTGTTCGGCAGTGGAATGCACTCCTTCAATGGAGAGTAGTGGAGTCTCCTTCCTTGGAGGTCTTTAAGCAGAGGCTGGATGGCCATCTGTTAGGGATGCTTTGATTGAGAGTTCCTGCATGGTAGAATGGGGTTGGACTGGATCAGGGCCCTTGCGGTCTCTTCCAAATCTATGATTCTATGATTCGTTTGCAGAGCAGCCATATTTTGCATAATGGAAGACCCCATTATTACAAAAATGGCTGCTCCATGAAGGATTTGTCGACAGAAGAACAACGGGATGCGCTTCAGTGATGCTTCAGAAGCGCGGCCGGCGATCTCACCTGAAGTGTTTGGGCCACGATTCCAGGGCGGGAAGTGCTTCGTGCGATAATGCCCCTAGGGTTTCCTTAGGCAAGGATTCCTCAGAGAGAGTTTTGCCAGCTCCTTTGCCTACAGCACCTGAGATTCATTGGCAGCCTCCCATCCAAGGACTAACCAGAGCTGACCCAGTTTAGCTTCGAAGACCAAACGGGAATCCAGTGCCTTTGGGGCATTTAGGCCCTTTTATTTTGATTTTTCCTGAGAGAAGAGTTTATTTACTGTGGTATATATGTATCTTTTGGAAGAATTCCAAGTTAAAAGTGTTGTTGTTTGTCATTCGTTGCCTTAGAATTGGCTGGAAGATACTATAGCACTGGATTTCCTAACATCAGTTACTGCCTCAGTCAGAAAATATATATATACTGTGTGTATGTGTGTGTATATATATATATATATATATATTAAAAAATACAAACTTAGGAAAACAGAACTTGATTTGTTTGAGTGGCATCATATAATATATATATATATATATATATATATATATAATATGTCTATAAAGCATAAAATGTATATAGTATATAATGCAGCTCTATATACATATCTATTTATATATATATGTATATTATATATATATCATTTTATATATAATTATATAATCATATATATATATATATACACACACATATAAACATAACATTTTATTATATATATATATATATATATATAGTGGTTCTATATACATATGTATTTATATGTGTGTGTGTTATATATGATTTTATATATAAATATATAATCATATATATATATATATATACACACACATTATATAAACACATTTTATTTTATATTTATATATTGCATCTCTATATACATATCAATATATATAATATGTATATACATATATATATATATATAATGAAATTATATATATATATATAGCAGCACTATATACATATACATACATATACATATATACTGCTGCAATATATATATATTGCAGCACTATATACATATATATAGTGTTGCAAAAAATATATATATTGCAGCACTATATACATATACATATATACTGCTGCAATATATATATATATATATATATTTGATATATATATATTTTGTAGCTTTGGTAATGCTATTCATTCCCCTTCCACCAAAACTTTAAAAGCACACTCCTCAGTCTTTATTTCCTTCCTTCCTTCCTTCCTTTCTTTCTTTCTTTCTTTCTTTCTTTCTCTCCTTCCTTTCTCACCTCCTCCCTCCTCTTCCAGGGGCGTCTCCGTTCCCTAGCAACACTCAAAATGGCCTCCCTCCCCGAAAGCCTCCCTGGCACTTGTAGTCCACTCCGGGTATCAACTCTATTAACTCCGGCGTCCGCTTAGTCGTCCAGACACTACATTTCCCGAGAGCCACCGCGGCGGAAAGAAAAAATCGGCCCTGGCGAGGACGCGTTTACCTGGGCGAGGTAAGGCGCTGGGCCGCGATGGCTGATGGGGGTTGTAGTTTATTGACAGCGGCGGGCCGCAGCCGCGCGGATAGGCCCGAGGGGGCATAGAGGGACTACAAATCCCAGAGAGGAGCGGGAGGAAGTGAGGCAGGGTGCAGTCCCAGGCGGGGGGTACGAAAAAGGAGCCGGTTGTGGAGCCATGGCTGTTTAAGCGTTTCGCTCAGGTGAGGCCGGGGAAGGGGCGCAGGGGGCGGGGCTTAGCGGGCCTCCATTCGAAGGCAGAGCCCCTGAGGCGTCGCGCGGGAGACCCCGTTGTACCTCAGTTTTGTTTCTTGAAGGGAAAAGGGAGGGGAAAAAACAGGGTTTTGGGGAGGAGCCAAAGTGGCACAGGCTCTGAGGACCTGGGTTCGAATCCTAGCTCAGCCATGAAACCCACTGGTCACCAAGTCACACTCTCTCAGCCTCCTCAGGGGAAGGCAATAGTAATACCCCATCAGAACAAATCTTGCCAAGGAAAACCTAGGATAGGTTGGCTTTGGGGTCGCCATAAGGCACACATACAAACAAATAAACAAAAACAACAAACAAACAACAGAAAGAGAAGGGGGAGAATCACAGTTTCTCAGCCTCAGGGGAAGGCAATGGCAAACCCCCTCTGAATAAATCTTGCCCAGAAAACCCCATAAGTTAGAAATTGCTTGAAGGCACACAACAACAACAACAAACAACACACAAACAACTGGGAGAGAGAGGGAGAATCACAGTTCCTCAGCCTCAGGGAAGGCAATGGCAACTACTCAGAAAGCCTCATGATATATAGTGGTTTTTTGTGGGTTTTTAGGTCTTATGTGGCCATGTTCTAGAAGGTTCTTTGAGAACATGGCCATAAGACCGAAAAACCCACAAAAAACTATGGATGCCAGCCATGAAAGCCTCTGGCTTCCCCTCATGGATTGCCATAAGTTGGAAATGACTTGTAGGCAGACAACAAACAAACAAACACAGAGAGAGGTTGATAAAGAATTGCCTAAGGGTTGCCATGAGTCAGAAACGAAGGTACACAACGAGAATAAACAACAACATGTATACACTTTTGTCCCTCCACATTTGCAGCTTTGAAATATCCAAACCATGGTGCATTTATGGGGCCAAGCAAAAGGCGCGATTACGTGTTGCAAAGCTTTCAAAGCCAATAAACCAGTGTGACCCTGAAAACTTGCAAGAAATAATTGTGCATTTTGGTTGGTCCCATAAAGGTATCATGGTTTGGATGTTGTTAAATAAAAACTTGTTGGTCTTTAGGTGCTTTAGGTCCTGCGGAAATCATCCGGTTTTGAGACCCAATTCTGGGAAGTGTAGTTTTGTGTCCAGTTCTGGGCACCGCAATTCAAAAAGGATATTGAGATACTGGAAAAGAAGGACAACTAAAATGGTGAAGGGTCTGGAAACCATGCCTTATGAGGAAAGACTTAGGGAGCTGGGGGTGTTCAGCCTTGCTTTTAAAGCAGGGTTCCCTGCAATGTGGGTTCTTGCATTGGGTTCTTGCATTGGCAAGGATTGGTCTTGGTGAGACAGGGCTCTCTGTTTCTGTGGTTATATAGCCTGGCGTGACCTCGTTTTGCGTTTCGACCGTTGGCGTGAGTTCGAATTCCTACGCAGCCATGAAAACCCATTCAGTCATTTGGAGCAAGTCTGCATCAATGGCAAACTATTGAACACATGTGAAGTCGAAGGCTTCAGTAGTCTTGCATCATTTGCATGGTGCTTCCTTTGCCCCCAAACTGTGACCTTTAAGAGATTTTGGACTTCAGCTCCCAGAAGCCTCAGCCATCTTGGCCAAGAGTCTGGGGTTCTGGGAAGTCAAGTCCAATATTCTCTTAAAGGGCACAGTTTGGGGACCACTGGGTTAGAGTCATAGGATCATAGAGTTGGAAGAGACCGCAAGGGCCATCCATTCCAAACCCCTGCCATGCAGGAAATCCAAATCAAAACATTTCCTGCTGGACTGGACCAAAAGCCAGGCAAGTCATGGACAAGCAGATGCCTTGGAAGCCAAAAAAGCCATATAGGAATCCCCAAACCCAATGTAGGTCTCCAGTTCCCAGTATTCAGAGTTATGCTGGAGATAGTATCACTCTAATACAGTGGTCCCCAAACTGTGCCCTTTGAGAGACTTTGGACTTCAGCTCCCAGAAACCTCGGCCATGTTAGGCAGTAGTCTGGGATTCTGGGAGGTGAAACCCATAATCCCTTAAAGAGCACATTTGGGGGAACCACTTAGTATATGTTTAGTAGTCATTCATAGCCTTGCAGATGTGTGTAAAAGGGGTGAGTTCTTCCACATGACGGTGCACATCTTTGGTCCCATAGAGACAGGCCAAAATAAAGCTGCTTCGGGTCGCTTTGGAGGTATGCTGTTTAAATACTCAGAGGTCGGAAGCTGCGCGAAAGCCATGCTCCAGTCTTAAAGACTTGAGCGCAACTTTGGCACAGCTTCTGGCCTCTTAAGACGCATGTGTCATTTAAAGAGCATACCTCCAAAGTGACCCGAAGCAGCTTTATTTTGGCCTGTCTGTATGGGGCCACTGATGTGGAAGGATGCCTTTTTGGTTATGACACCTGGTCACTCCAATTTCTTGTTGTGACTTTCCACCTGCTTTCCATGCAGAAGGACCCAGCTCCAGTCTCCAGCGACTCCAGTTAGACCAGATTGCAAGGAATGGGAAAGTCCCCTCGAGAGCCACTGCAAGCAAGATTAGATCAGGCAGTATTCATGCAACAGAGGGAACCTGGCAGGGCCCTTTGTCCCTGCTCCTCTGTTGCAGTTGAAAGGGGGAACGTAGCATGCAACATTTTAAAGACTGACTCATTCTAGCTTGTAGGAGAGAGGAGCTAGTACAGCAGGTACATGGAGTAGACAAAAGCCATGATGAATATGCAAGTGCTAGGAAAACACAGTTTGCACTCTGCGTGTTGAGATGAAGTTACTGTCTGGCGCTGCAAACTCTCGCATCCTTTCACTTCAAGACTCTTTTAGGTTTGTGTCATGGGGACTCCCACAGTTATTGAATGGTTGCCGCTGCTCGGGGCAGCTTTCATGTTCAGAGGTTAAAAAATCAGCCTTTTTCCTGTTACTGCGCTGCACTGAGCGACATTTGGTTTCCAAAACTTCACATCTTGGCCGCAGCAGCAGAAGTACTTCAGCTTTTGTTAACCATAGTTCGCAGAGTGAGGCACAAGCATCTTAGGGTTTTGACGCCTGTCCTTTGTACTCTTGAGAACTAGGAGAACATTTAGTCCCTCTAAAAGGTTCACCATCACTGCCCTAAAGCAATGGTCCTCAAACTCTGCCCTTTAAGAGATCTTGGACTTTAGCTCCCAGAAGCTTCAGCCATATTGGTCAGTAGTCTGGGATTCTGGGAGCTGATGCCCAAAATCCCTTAAAGGGCACAGTTTGGGGACCATTGCCCCAAAGGCTGGATGGATGAGAGAGCAGAGTAGGTCAGTGCTTCCAGGACAGTTTATGCTCTTGCCTTTCACCAGGGGATGGTTCCTTCTTTTGAATAAGAGTTAAGATATAGTACTTCTCTGAAGATAGTAGTACTAACATAACTAAAAGGTCTTCCTTCCCAAAGAAGAGGGCAGGAGAGTGACACTATCCGAATGTAGAGATCTCAGGCCATAGAAGCAGACTGTCCTCTGGTTTGCAAACAGATGCTGGCGAAACGTCGGGAAGAAAACTCTTCTAGAGCTTGGCCACATAGCCCCCAAAACCCACAAAACAACTATGGATGCCAGCCATGAAAGCCTTCGACTTCACAGTACTTACATTGACCTCTGGATAAGTTGACTTAGGTTTATTGGGTCCATTTTTTGACTAACATTTCTAGACTTATACATGAGCATATACTACATAGTCTCCAGATTTTCACCAGCGGCCGGCTGTGGATGCGTTGGCATAGCATTAGTACCGACATTTTATTCTCCAACGGAGTAGGAGTTTGGCGAAGTAGTGCGATTTTTGGGAACATTTTTTAAAGCATAAGACCGTTCCGCAGGAAGCGTCGCTTTCCTTCCTTAAGCCTCGAAATGTGTGTCATTTTTCAAAAGGGCTGTTGCGTGTTTCAGCTTCAGGCATGAAACCCTTCTAGGATGTGACAAGAAAAGTTTGAGAGCATGGGCTATGCGCCCAAAATGTTCAGAAAGGTTGCGGCCTTTTCCCCACCACCATTAGTTACGAAACCTTTTTATGCCCAATGTACCAGTTTCTCTTGTAGGCAAGAAAAAAACCCCTTTTGTGTGCGATTGTCGTTTTCGACTGTTGCAATAGTTCTAACAAGGCTTGGGCTTCTATTGTCAGCCGCAATGCTTTTCCCAACCTCATTACTCTGGGTCCATGTCTGAATAATGGGGTGGACCTTACCTTCTTCTTCTTTCTTCAACAGCTCTTGCAAGATCTGAGCACTTCTGAACTGCTTTTCGAGTTGTTTTAAAAATATATCTATTTATATCTATTTTAGTGCTTTTCTGACCTGTTTCTATAATGGTCCGTGGACTTCGTATTCGACAACCCCTGCCAGCGACCCCAATTTCTATCTCTTTCCCTACTTACAGTTTATCCCTTTGCAAGTATGTGGTTTTTCAGATTTGACCACAAAGAGGAACACTGGCCTGTTTTCCCAGGTCATTGAGCCTTTGTGCAGTTTGTGGTTGAAATCGCGCATCCATATAGTAAATTATCTATGTGCATATGACTAAGAGGGAGAGTAGTAAACTAGAAGATCCTCAAGGAAATCTTAACTTTGACCATAAACTCCCAAGTACTATTGTTTGGCTTAGTGGTAGGGAACCTTTTAGAGGCCGAGTGCCCAAACTGCAACCCAAAACCCACTTATTTATGGCAAAGTGCCATGTAACTGGCTTTCTAGTAACAAACTCTGGCAAACTCTGTGCTGGGGCGATGGCACATGTGCCCACAGAGAGGGCTCTGAGTGCTACCTTTGGCACACGTGCCATAGGTTCGCCATCACTGGATATAATGTCAAGATTAGCAAAGTCCTAACCTCTCCCATGAAAGGAATGGACCTCCTAAATCGATCACTGTATAAGGGATGACTCCAGGTTGGGAGAATTGAGCCTCTGTGACCAACAATTAGAGGGACATCACTTAGAATCATAGAATCGTGGACTTGGAAGAGACCCCAAGGGCCATCCAGTCCGACCCCATTCTGCCATGCAGGAACTCTCAATCAAAGCATCCCTGACAGATAGCCATCCAGCCTCTGTTTAAAGACTTCCAAGGAAGGAGACTTCACCATACTCGGAGGAAGTGTCTTCCACTGTCAAACAGCCCTTACTGTCAGAAGGATGTCACAGAATGAAAGAGTTGGAAGAGACCCCAAGGGGCAGCCAGTCCAACCCCATTCTGCCATGCAGGAAATCACAATCAAGACACTCCTGACAGATGGCCATCCAGCCTCTGTTTAAAGACCTCCAAAGAAGGAGACTCCACCAGACTCCAAGGGAGCATCTTCTGCAGTGAAACAGCCCTTACTGTCAGGAACTTCGTCCTAATGTTGAGGTGGAATCTCTTTTCCTGCAGCTTGCATCCTATTCTTTGGAGCAGCAGAAAACAAGCTTGCTCCATCCTCAGTGTGACGTCCCTTCAAATACTTAAACAGGGCTATCATCTCTTCTCCAGGCTAAACAGACCCAGCTCCCTAAGTTGCCCTTCATAGGGCATAGAAGCATAGGGTTGGAAGAGACCCCAAAAGCCATCCAATGCAACCCTATTCTGCCATGCAGGAAGACACACTCAAAGCACCCCCCAACAGACAGCTGTCCAACCTCTGTTCAAAAACCTCTAAAGAAGGAGACTATTTGTAAGGTGGCCATTGAAGAAGGAAACAATTGGGAAGATACTGGCTAGAGTGGAAGCCAGCTGTGGCCTGGTTGCAAAGGCAAGAAGGAAACAGATGGCCTGTATGCGCCAGTCCTTTCAATCTTGCTGAGCACCCTGGCATCTTGCCACGGCAATGCTCAGAAAGAAAGAAGGGACCAATGAAGCAGCAGCTCTTTTTCCCTTGTGCGGATATCAAAGCGTCAGGAATATCTGGGAAGAGGCAGCCATGGGTGCTAGAACCAAGCTTGCACAAAGCAATTTCGGGGTGCCGCGTGCCAGTCTCCTTTTGCAGGAATGAATGCAGACCACATAAAAACATCAACAGCGCCGTCTGAGAGGGAAACAGATCAATTTTGCTGGAAAGGCCGATAAATCCAGCATCCCATTCTTCCTGGAACAGCTGCAGGGCAAATGTTTTAATTTCAGTATAATTTGCAGCTACGGGCGAGTGTCTTGTCTATAAACACAGTTGTCTGTTTTATGATAAGTAATCTAATGAATGCTAAGCTGGGAAACGGAGGTGTTTAGCTCCAACCTGTGAGTCCTGGTGTTGTCGGTGCGCTGGGTTTTCATCCCTTTCTTGAGCGCCAGAGCTTTGGTTTCCCCCTCCTTTCCACCAAGATGAATAATAAACCTCCTTGGTCCAACAAGCCGTCTTCAATGGCACCTTGTGCAAAGTGGCCACAATGATGAACGCATCTGTAAAGGGAGCCTGCCGTTCTCTTTGGCTGTTCCTTCCCACGGTCTTGATGAGACAATAGACACATTTTTTAGGGAGCCTGCGTTGTTGCTTTCTTAAAAGAAAGAAAGTGATATAATTGAATACACTTTGTCACCGAACATAAGAACGTCTGCGGTGGTAACAGTAATAGTTGCTTGAACCCCCTTGGATCCAGTACATCAACCCATTTACCAAATAGATAGTGGCTGTTGAACAGCAGTTAGGGACGTTAGGATACAGAAGCTGTCTGTTTTTGTCCCCTTGACATTGGTGAAAAATAGGACCATTGAAAACGGCCTTATCAGGCCCCTTATCTGTTTAAGCACAGCATTATTCTGCCTGACTGTGGCTTTTCAAGGGCTTGGGGAGAAGAAGCATTGCTGGCTACCTTTTTTATAGTGGTGATACAAAGACAGAATTTGGCATCTTCTGTGCACAAACATGCGCCATACCCATAGAATCATAGAACCATAGAGTTGGAAGAGACCCCAAGGGCCATCCAATCCAACCCCCATGAAGCCCTATGAGAAGAGACTGGGGGAGCTGGGTACGTTTAAGCCTGGAGAAGAGATATTTAAGAGGTGATATGATAGCCCTGTATAAGGGTTGTCATATTGAGGATGGAGCAAGCTTGTTTTCTGCTGCTCTAGAGAATAGGACCCAGAGCAATGGATGCAAGCTACAGGAAAAGAGATTCCACCTCAACATTAGGAGGAACTTTGTGATAGTAAGAGCAGTTCGACAGTGGAAGACACTCCCTTGGAGAGCAGTGGAGTCTCCTTCCTTGGAGGTCTTTAAACAGAGGCTGGATGGCCATCTGTCGGAGATGCTTTGATTGAGAGTTCCTGCATGGCAGGGGTCCCTTGGGGTCTCTTCCAACCCCATGATTCTATTATTCCTTTGACCAAGCCACTTCTTTGGCAGCTCAGGATCGGGGGACATGCGCTCCTGGCTATCATAAGTAAGCTGTGGCCCAACAGTTAATGGTTTTGGTATTGATAAGGCAATGACCCAGCCAGTAAATGATCCAGTGTTGCAAAAAGCCCAGAAACATTACTAGCCTGCCATTGTAGTGGCAAAAGAGAGCCCCCTCCTTCATGCGCTGTGCTGGACATAGAAGAAGGTGCTTCCCTTCCATGGGTTCCTGCCAACCATTCATGCTCAGAGCTATCAGGCTAGTGCTTAAATACAGGCTGGAGTTGTGGTTTTATTACATTCGCACTCTACTTTCCCAAAAAGATCGACTTGGAGCAACTAAAATTCACTGCAATAGTAGTGGATTTGTGTAAGTCAGTCTCCTGACAGTTGGTAGTACTAGCATAACTACAAGGTCTTCCTTCCCAAAGAAGAGGGCAGGAGATGGACACTAGCTGAATGTAGAGATCTCAGGCCATAGAAGTGGACTGTCCTCTGGTTTGCAAACAGATGCCAGCCACAGATGCTGGCGAAATGTCTTCTAGAACATGGCCACATAGTCCAAAAAGAACTATGGATGCCAACCATGAAAGCCTTCAACTTCAAACTGGTTTTGCCTTTGACAACTCTAGAGTTGGACTGGGTGGCCCTTGTGGTCTCTTCCAACTCTAGGATTCTATGATTCTATGGGTATGGCGCATGTTTGTACACAGAAGATGCCAACTCTAGAGAGAAATGAGTCAGTATCCCAAACCTTCTAAACTAAGGGCTTGTCCTGTGTAAGCATTGGCAGTCAGTGTCCTCTGACTTAAAAGAACATGATGAAGCTATCCCAAAGACACTCTCTGCGATGTATCATTTTGAAACTTGTACGCATCTCGATTTGATAACACGAAATGTCTAACGGCATGAAAAGTGCTGGACTCTGACATTGAGCTGGCTTTGATATCTCTATTTGATTTAAGCACCAGGACAGCAGCTGCGCCTTTGTGCATGTTTCCCTGCTTTTAGCACGTCTGTGTCGTCTCTTGATGTGACGAAACCCCTAGGAATGAATGGGCAGGTTATGAGAAAGATGATGGATGCGGGACATTTATCCCATCCCTGAACTCAGTCAGCTAAATTCGAGGTAGGTTTATATCGGAGATAAGAGAATACTTCATCTTCTAAAGACTGGGAGTCGGGGGGGACTCTCCAATTATCACTTGAGAGAGATTTCCCCCCTAATCTTGCTTTATCAAAAACCCAATTTGTTCTGTGCAGTCGGTATGGATTCCTTTTAACTTCTGTCCTCGTTTTTAATTTGCCCAGGATTTTTATGTTAGTTGGGAACTTTTCATCCTGTAAATATAAAAATTCAACTCAGTGTAGCTTTACAACTAGGTTTGCAAAAGTTGTTATTGTGGGATAGAGAGAGAAGGGGAGCAACGGTGTTTTGTAAGGTTTCTTTTTTCCCACCTGGAAGATGTTCTCATTCACCCCGAGCAAATGGTGCATTTCATCCTGTCCCTGGCTCAAAATATCCTCTGGATATTGTTTGTGGAGTAACACTTTCTTAATATAAAACCTCCACTTTAGATATGAATTTATCTCCGAATCCACCTGGAACATTAGGGTTTCATTAATGGATGATAGTCTCTTAGCCCACACACTTTCCAACTTGCTCAAAGCAGCCTGATCTCTGCATCCACCTCTTTATCCTCACAACAAGCCTGTGAGGTAGGCTAAATTCAGAGATGTTATGAGTCCAAGGCTGCATACAGATCTGAACCTCCATCTCTTTGGTCCCTTTTAACCAGGCCTACAAGACTCTGCCTTTGCCTTTATTAGGATCAGTAAATGTCACAAGCGTGAAAGATTCATGACCTCTCTCTCATCGTTTTGATCGTCTCCGCTTTAGAAGATAAAAGGAAACTTTCAAAGTCGTCCAGAAATAATAATTACAGCTTATATCATTGAGGTTGAGATCTGTTCATTATCACATGAGGACCAATCCCACAACAACTGCGCTGTTGGCAGATAGCGGGAGCAATATTATAGCGATCTATGTTTCCGCACAGTTGCGCAATTGCGCTATCGTGACAATATAAAAATGAAAGGGAAGCAGAGGAGCGTTATACATAACCATGTTTCTGCATAGTTATTATATCATGCATGTATAAAACACAGAGGCTAAACTGAGAAGCAAGGGTATGCCACTGTAATGTCTAGGACAGTGATGGCGAACCTATGGCATGCCAGAGGTGGCACTCAGAGCCCTCTCTGTGGGCACATGTGCCATCGTCCCAGCACAGAGTTTGCCAGAGTTTGTTACTAGAAAGCCAGAGGGACATGGCACTTTGCAATAAATAAGTGGGTTTTGGGTTGCAGTTTGAGCACTTGGCCTCTTCACCATCACTGGTCTAGGAACACCTTTGCGTCTTAAACCTGGTATGTTTAAACCAGTACCCGCGAAAACATTAACGCTTTATAAAGAGTAGTTCATCTGCTTGCTGTGACAAGTAAACATTTGCTTCTTGATCCTAATGACAGGCGCAAAGATGTTTGTGAAAAGATTTGGGGCTCTTATACCACTGGCTATAGCTCCAAAGTAGTGTGCCTGCTTTGCATGCAGAAGGTCCCATCTCCAATCCCTGGCATATTTAGCTTTCAGAAGGCTAAGAAAGAAAAGGACTGGCTTCAGACAGTGGAGGGGCTTTGCCAGGGAAAGAGGACACTAGCCACTCTATTCTGCTTTGGTTGGGCCTTACCTGGAACACTGTGTCCAGTTCTGGGCACCACAATTCAAAAAGGATGTTGAGAAACTGGAGCGTGTCCAAAGGAGGGAGACCAAAATGGTGAAGGGTCTGGAAATCATGCCCTATTACGAGGAACAACTGAGGGAGCTGGATATGTATAGCTGGAGAAGAGGCAGTTAAGGGGTGATATGATAGCCCTGTTTAAAGATGTGAAGGGATGTCATATTGAGGATGGAGCAAGCTTGTTTTCTGCTGCTGCAGAGAATAGGACATGGAGCAATGGATGCAAGCGCCAGGAAAAGAGATTCCACCTCAACATTAGGAGGAGCTGACAGTAACTGCTGTTCGACAGTGGAAGATACTCCCTCGGAAAGTATCTTGGAGATCTTTTAATAGAGGCTTGATGGTCATCTTTCGGGTATGCTTTGATTGAGAGTTCTTGCATGGCAGGGGTTGGACTGGATGGCCCTTCGGGTCTCTTCCAACTCTATGATTCTGTGATTCTATGGATGGCCCTTGGGGTCTCTTCCCACTCTGTGATTCTATGAGTCTATGGATGCCCCTTGGGGTCTCTTCCAACTCTGTGATTCTATGGATGCCCCTTGGGGTCTCTTCCAACTCTATGATTCTATGAGTCTATGGATGCCCCTTGGGGTCTCTTCCAACTCTATGATTCTATGAGTCTATGGATGCCCCTTGGGGTCTCTTCCAACTCTATGATTCTATAGATGGCCCTTGGGGTCTCTTCCATCTCTGCGATTACATGATTCCTCTGAGAATGTGACTTGCCCAGGGTCACCCAGTGGGTTTCATGACTAAGTATGGCATTGAACCATGTTCTCTAGAGTCGTAATCCAACACTCAAACCACTCCACGCTGGCTCTCTTGCCCAGCCCTTAAATATAGTACATCCCTTACAATACAGAACACTTGGCAACCCAGTTTCAGCTTGAAGCAAGTCTTCGGGTCTCTGAAAACGAGGGAAAACAGGCTGTGTATTTGTGTGTGTGTTGTCTGAAAACTGTGTATGCTTTGTCTCCCCTGTCTCATATTGATCCTGTGTAGCTTGTGCGCTGCGCCCAGTTGCTTTCTGTTCCCAGGGAGGCTTTATCAGGGACGGTGCCAGGCAGTTACTGTTCCCCATCAGCAATCTCATTTTCTGGGTGTAGTCAAGGCTGTGATTTGTGCCAACTGATAAGGCTCCTGGTTCCTTAGCAACTACACACATATCTGCACGGGCACAAATTTGCCCTCCTGCCGGAGCAGTGACAATCCCAAATGTTTCCAAATTAGCACCCTATTAGTTAGCCTCCTTCCCTGCCACCCGCTACGACTCTGTGTTAACCTTGTATGTTTCGGCACTAAGTCGGCGGAGCATGTGCACATTCTCCGGAGTCGAGGACTGACTTATTTCTCTTTTTAGACAGTTGCTCCTTGCGAGGCATGGTCATGCCATGCGTCTTCTTCCTAACTTTACTTGGAGCGGAAGTGGCCAGCAAATCCTCTGACGGTTCGGTATGTATTATGCATCACTATTTTTGGGTGGATTGAGAAAGTACTGTCTATGCTCATGTATAAAGTCTAGGAATTTAGGTCCAAAAATTGACTCCCAAAAACGGAGTCGACGTATCCATGGGTCAATGTAAGTACTGTACTTTAACTCTTAAGGAACCATCCCATGGTGAAAGGTAAGTATGTACTCTGCCCTTGAAGCACTGATCCTGCTCTACTCTCTCATCCATCCAGTCTTTAGTATGAGCACAAACAGTTACGCCTGATGGAAATCTGCACTCTCAGGATTCAAGCTGCAATAGGGTTGCTAAGTGTTCTGTATTGTAAGGGCTGTCCTTTAAGGGCTGGACAAGAGAGCCAATGTTTAGTAGTGGTTTGAGTGTTCGACTACGCCTCTGGAAATCATCCATCACTCTCCAAGGAAGGAGTGTCTTCCAATGTCAAACAGCTCTTACCCTCAGGAAGTTCCTCCTAATGTTGAGCTGGAATCTCTTTTCCTGTAGCTTGCATCCATTGTTCCAGGTCCCATTCTCTTGAGCAACAGAAAACAAGCTTGCTCCCTCCTCAATATGACATCCCTTAACCCGCAGTAGTGGTAGTATGCCTCATTGCTCTTGGTAGCTCATCCAGGGTTCCCATTTTATTAGTTAACACGCAAGAAGAATATTCTATACTGTGTATGAGTGAAGGAGGCATCCATCTTATTAGAAAGTGGTGCTTGCCATCCTTGTTGTAGTGTGCCTTCAAGTAGTTTTGGACGTAATGCGACCCTAAGTCCAACCTATAACGGGGTTTTCTTAGCAAGTTTCATCAGAGGGGGTTCGCCATTGCCAATATCTGAGGCTGAGAGAGTGTGACTTGCCCAGGGTCAATCCAGTGGATTTACATGACCAAGCCAAGATTCAAACCCTGGTCTCCAGTCATAGTCCAGCGCTCAAACCATTACACCACACTGTGCAAAGGCCATTGGCCGTAAGCAATAAACATGACTTGGTGACTACACCACGCTGGTTCATTTTATAAATATAGGGCAAGTGAGAGAAGGGTATATTTTAGATATCTTGATCTGGAGACATTTAAACACGGTTGAAAATCTGTTGTTGTCATCTTGTGGATTGCAGAAGCCAAGTGGGGGCTAAGCAAGACTTTCTTGGATGGCTATCTGTCAGGGATGCTTTGATTGAGATTTCCTGCATGGCAGAATGGGGTTGGAATGGATCAGGGCCCTTGCGGTCTCTTCCAACTCCATGATTCTAAGATTCACATCCCCCAAGTAATCCATTTTGTGCTTTTTCGGCTTGCATGCGCACTCCCTTTCTGTCCTTCCGTTGGATGGATGAAACCTGCCCCGATTGTTGCGAGTTTGATTTACAAAGCCGATCAAGCCTGAATGATATACTTTTCACCCCCATGTGTGCTTTTAATCTCCTTTACTTGTTTGTTTGTGGATGAGTCATCATATTTATCTTGATTTAGAGCCTCGGAGGATCGGGGCGGGTTACTCGCATTGTGCGCTGACAAGAATTCCCTTGTCCGGAAGCGTGGGATCTAATTTTAGAAGACACTTCCTTCATCTTTCAGTGAAGTAAATTCGCTCCCTGGTAAGAGCATTGCCATCCCTAGCAGCACTAGGCTCCCATCTCCATCTTCTGCTGCACAAACACACACAGGCATGGCTCAGTTAATGAAGTGGATGCATTCCTGGACATTGCTTTTTAGAATCATAGAGTTGGATGAGACCCCAAGGGCCATCCAGTCCAACCTTATTCTGCCATGCAGGAACTCTCAATCAAAGCATACCTGTCAGATGGCCACCCAGCCTCTGTTTAAAGACCTCCAGAGAAGGAGGCTCCACTACACTCCGCATTCCATTGTCAAACAGCCCTTACTGTCAAGACGTTGACAGTATTCTGAGGTCAGAGTTGGAATGCCCAAGAAGACTGAAATGTTCCGCAACTGGTTTTTGTGCATTCCCATTCCTAATGTCCAGTTCATGACTATTTATCCCCTGGCGCAAGATTCAGACTATTTGCCCAGTGTACAGTGCTGAAGGGCATTGCTGGCATGGTATGGCATAAATCGCCTTGGAGCATGAACAAGTGAAAGCCCCTCTAATAGTATAGGTGATGATATTTGCTGCATAGATGTGTGGGCAGACTTGGCATCTGGGTTGGTGGCAAGGCTTTGTATCGGTGCCCACATCTGTGTTGTGTGTCCTCCTATAGATATTCCAGGTGAGGCCTGAGCGACCAAAGCAGAATAGAGTGGGACTATTACTTCCTTTGATCTAGACACTATACTTCTATTGATGCAGCCTAAAATCGCATTGGCCTTGTTAGCTGCTGCATCGCACTGTTGACTCATGTTCAAGTTGTGGTCCACTTGGACTCCTAGATCCCTTTCACGCATAGTTTCATTCAGCCAGGTGTCCCCCATAATCCTATATCTATGCATAAGTGCAGTATCTTACATTGCCCAGAATGGTTTGAGATTCATTGATGATGCGTCTGAGTGTCCTTAGCTGGGAGTTGTATGTGGGATTCTGTCTGGGTACAACAACAACAACAACAACAACAACAATATAAGCCTTGCCTTGCTTATTTGTCTTTTGACTTCATATGGTGGGTACTGTAGCTTGAAGAAATAAAAAATGGGCCCTGGAACCAAATCCCAGCAAACACCAAAGACCCACTCTTCAAGTGAGAAGCTTTTCTTTTCTTAACGCTTTACTGAAAGATTTTATGGCGAGATCTTGGGCCAACTTCCCGTCAGATAGTGACAAGGATGCATATGGCAGTAGACACTGTTACTGTAATCTGGGCACATCTTGGTGTTTTCCACAAAAGAGCATCTCTTAGCATTTGTATGTGCATTTGTGCGTTTGGGCATGCGCGCGTGCGCCCTCCTCCACAGCCTCGTCCCTCGTTTCGAAACGTCACACATGGTGTTGACAAGGAATATATGGAGTGTGTTTCCTCTTCATGTCTGAGGAAGGGCTGCCGTCTTTGTGATCCTCTGCACATGCGGGCACCAAGTGAGCAGTGCAACTCTAGGCTTCGATGATTCAAAGTTGTTTCTGGATTATGGTGATCCTAAAGCAACCCTATCATGGGGTTTTCTCAGAAAGATTTGTTCAGAGGAGATTTACCATTGCCTTCCCCTGAGGCTGGGAGTATATGATTTGCCTAAGGTCATCCAGTGGCTTTCATGGCTGGGATCAAACCCTGGTCTCCAGAGTCATAGTCCAACACTCAAACCACTACACCATAGCCTTCAAATACATTCAAACTGGCCCAGCCCAGGAGCATCTGAGTTTTGAAGATGAGAGGATATGTGAACCAGCTCTCTATGGTCTAAGACATTCTCCGCTACTCCATTCTATATGCAGTAACTTGTATCACACACTTATTGTTGCCCTTGTGCCAGGATCCTTTAACGTAAATGGGCATGTGTGGGTAGTGTTTGGTAAACCCAGCTCTGTATTGGCATCAAAAGTCTTGGTAGGTGTGCATAATTCTAAGAAAGGGACATATGTCCCAATTATAGCCAAGGTACCTTCTTACCCAAGTTAGGCATCGCTAGGTATAGGTGTAACTTCTTGGTCTTCTTAGTGAGAGAGCCTCCTTGCAACAAATATGTATGAAGTACATGTCCCTCCACATGGGGTTAGGGGCACAGGACCCCCGTGAATGTGGAAAACCCACAAATAACAAAAACACTATGTTTTGACCTGAGAAAACACCTCTCTAGGAAACTCTAGGTCCTCCAGTGCAACTGTGTGGTCAACATCTGCCAGGCATTGGCCATAGAATTGCACTGGAGGAGCTACAAATGCCTAGTGGATTATTCTCTCTAAGACAGTGATGGTGAACCTTTTAGAGGCTGAGTGCCCAAACTGCAACCCAAAACCCACTTATCTATTGCAAAATGCCATGTCTCTCTGGATTTCTAGTAACAAACTCTGGCAAACTCTGTGCTGGGGCGATGGCACATGTCCCCACAGAGAGGGCTCTGAGTGCCACCTCTGGCACGCGTGCCATAGGTTCGCCGTCAATGCTCTAAGACTCTCTAGGTCCTTCAGTGCGACTTTGGGTTATAGTTGACCATAGTCTAGCGCCAGAGGACCTAGATATTCCTAGGGAGAACATATTGATATTTTGTAATCTTTAGTGTTTATTTACATTTCTATATTGTAAATTGAATTTGTAGAGCAAGCACACATGACAGCGAAGCATTAAACAGTCTGGCAAATGTAAGTCACTGTTTCAGCAACAGAATTCTAGGACTGCAGCCAGCATCCTATGAAGCATCTAGAATCAGCTCTGCTCTCTGTCTCTTTTCAGTATCCCCCCAAAATTGCCGGTCTAATGTTTTATGTGTACAGGCTTAGTGACTTCATTCCCAGCCTCAGGAGATGAGGAAGAATAGCTGTCCTTTTTGAGAACAACTACTGAAAACCTTCACCTTAATATCCCTTACGGTGCAAAGGTCTGGAGCAACTTGTCTAGGATGGTTTGCCAGCGAAAGACTCTGAGCAGGAGTGGTTCAGGCAACCTATGCTCACAAAATGCCCATTCACAGACATTATAGAGTCAAGATTGAAAGAGCTGGAAGTGATTCTGAAGGGCTCCCTAACCAAACCCTAGCCCTATATCACTGCGTTAGACATTATTCCAGATGCAAAGATCCAGACCGTGGAGAATGAGTTATTCCTTTCTTCTCCCCTCTCTTCTTTTCCTGCTGCTGTTTTTCAAATCCCTTTGGAGCAAAGTTACACTGTGTTCAGCTTTTCTTTGCACACAGTGGCTGCCTTGCCCCCTGCACTGAGATGGCGGGCATTTATATGGGTTCTCTATGTCCTTTCTAATTGGCCATTAACATGAAAGTGGCGTTTCCCCATAACTTGTGCTTGGTTATTGCCATCTAAAATGAATAGAAGGGGGGATTAAAATGAAAAGAGAATGTCAGGGGTGAGATATTTTTATTACTAATATCATTAATGATTCTATGGTTATCCTCACCATTATCTTCCTCCCTTACCTTTAGGAATCCAAGCTGGAATGCTGCATGGATGCGATGGAGGCCAACACCACATGTCTTGCCAGCAACCAGTGCAGTCCAGGTAGGCCATGATGGATTGTTAAAAACTACAGCCGTAATGGTCAGACTATAGATCATGGTCTATTGTTAGAACTCAATATGATGCAGTTGAGTCCAGAAATCCCATTTAGGGATTTGCCCTTTGTAGCAGGTTCTGTTTTTATCTTCTGGGACAGTTCTGGGGCTGATCTGCAATCCCACCAAATATTTCGTTGCAGGCCTCTAGACTGGAAGGAAGGATAGAAATGAAAGCTCAAAGTGGTTGGAGAGCCAACCCAACCATTAGGGGAAGGAGCAACCTTATGGAATGACACAATAGGGCAACACATTTCTACTGAATTAATATATTGTTGTCATTTCACTGCCAGGAATAGAGCATCAGTTGTGAGTCTGTTCCGCTCCATGCTTCAAAATAACTTGCCTACCTTTCGCTACTGTGAACATGGACTAGGGCTATGTGAATGGAGGTGCAATTTGCTGCTTTACCCCAAGTAGACAAATGTCTTGGGTTGGCCTTGGTTGGCTGTCCTATTCCAATAACAGCATAGGTAAAATGGTTGTGCAGTAATGCCCCACTGCTTTTATGGGACTGAAAGGAATGATCTTCCTGCAGTCGTCCTTATCCCCAAATCTCTCCTTCTGAAGGTTGAAGTGACAAGGTTGATACAAGGTTGATTTATAACTATATATATATATATATATATATATATATATGAGATAAGCTAATAAAAGGGTATCTTTGCAACTGTGTGAGTTTGTGTGGCAGAAAGTGTTACATGCCTTAGGACAGTGATGGTGAACCTTTTAGAGGCCGAGTGCCCAAACTGCAACCCAAAGCCCACTTATTTATTGCAAAGTGCCATCTCCCTCTGGCTTTCTAGTAACAAACTCTGGCAGACTCTGAGCTGGGACGATGGCACATATGCCCACAGAGAGGGCTCTGAGTGCCACCTCTGGCACGTGTGCCATAGGTTTGTCATCACTGCCTTAGGACTTGGTAGACATGGGTAGGTTGCATGTGGCCTGCGGAGTGGGCCTAAAAACACATCAGAAATGTTCCCTAGAGGGGATAAAGAAGGCTTTTTGCTTTTTGCAATGGGGTGTGTGTCCTTCCAAGGTATATTGGGGGCTAATGCAGCCTCCTAACTCCTCACAGTCGCCCACTCCTCCAAACACCTAACAATGTGTTGGAACATTCAAATTGGCAAATTGCTTGCCTTTTTAACAAAACAAAGAACGCCACACGGCTAATAAAGAGTCTCCCCCCACGCCGCTTTTCTGTTACATTGCCGCCGCTAATAAACCTAATGTGCCTTTTTGTTCAAAGCGCTCTAAAAAGAGTGGAGGGGGAAAACCATTGTGAATGGGCTCCGAATGTTAACCTTTTAAACGTATGAAAAATTAATCGCCGGGGCCGGTTTTTAAAAAAGGCTTTGTTTTCTCCTGCCTCTGTATTGTTTTTAAATGCTGTCAAAAAAGCGGTGCCCTCCCAGTAGGCCTGTTTTTATGTTTAGATTAAATGTCAGATGCAATTTATCACCCAGGGTATCTAATGCACAGCTTCCAGCTGGGGAAAGAGAAACAGTGGTGTTCTGTTTGCTGATCAGTGCCTCGCTCATCATGTGCTTTATGGGATAATTGATCCCTGTCTTTGGCTCAAGGCTGGGGAAGTTGTTACCCCTTTTTCTTTCTCTCTCCTCTTGTTTCCTTTCTTTATTTTGGGGGGTTGCTATGCATCTACCTTGGCTTTTCAGCATTGAAGCAGTAACCTTGTATGGTCAACTCACTCCAGTCGCAGGTACAGAGAGCTTGAAAAGCACCAGCTTCATTTCACTTAATGAGGCATGAACTTGAATCCGCTAGATATCGTTGAGCTACAAGTCCCATCCCACCAGGCTATTTGGCCAAACTCATCTCCTTGCATGAGCCTGACTGGGCTCTGAGATGCATAGGAGAAGCATTTCTCTCACTGCCAGCACTTTTACAGGTGGGACCACAAGAATACATGAAGGGACGACATATTGAGGAGGGAGCAAGCTTGTTTCCTGCTGCTCCAGAGAACAGGACATGGAACAATGGATGCAAACTGCAGAAAAAAAGATTCCATCTCAACATTAGGAAGAACCTCCTGACAGTAAGGGCTGTTTGACAGTGGAAGACATTCCCTTGTATCCCTCCTTGGAGGTCTTTAAGCAGAGGCTGGATGGCCCTTGGGGTCCCTTCCAACTCTCTCTCTCTCTCTCTGGCTTTGCTTCGCGAATGAAGATTCAGGAAGGACTCATGATCCCGCGCTTTATACTAGCGCGTTGGTGACTAAAAAGGCCAATTTGGGATAAACAAGTCTGGTTGCAGAAAGCACAGCAGAAAGTATCCTTGGGTGATGTTTCCAGGTTGCGGTTTTTTCTGCGTTGTCGTTTCTCTTCAAGGCTTGTTTGGCGTGAGCTTTCGAAGAAGGCTGCAGCGTCATGGATAGTGCGTCTCCATGTCTCCCGATGCGAGACCAGGGAGGACCATTGTTGGTGATCTATCCGGCCAAGCCTGAGATGTTGTTTCAGGGAGTCCTTGTATCTCTTCTTTGGGGCGCCCCTCTTACGCTGACCCGTGGCGAGTTCACCAACTCTATGATTGTATGAAAGGGCATCTCAATGGCTGCCCCCAAGCTCTGGAACTCCCTCCCTAGGAAGGATAGATTGGCCCCTTCCTTGCTGTCCTTCTACAGGTGGGGAAGACCTTTTTGTTCCAACACGGTTTTAGGGACAGGTTCTTCAAGAAAGGACTTATGTATGAGACCAGTAATGTCTTAAATTATATTGTTAAACTGTTTTTCTGTTTTGAAAGAGCGGACAACTGTGAGAGGTTAAAGCGCCCCATTAACCCCCGCCAAGAGACCTTGGAAGACCACATCGCCATCGTACACCCATCACAAAGAAGCACCAATTTCTGCCTCTAAATGCCCCCAAGTATGATCTTGAGGCATGCATGGAGGGCACCCTTTGAGCTATTTCAGGCCCAGGAGAGGCCTGTTTTAACAACAAGAAGTGACCAGAGATCTGTAAGGACACCCACCCCAGGTTTAGAGCCACATGATGTGAAAACTGCTCTGCTGTATTACATCCAGGGCCCACCTAGGCCAGCTGTCTTCCTGCCTCTCTTGCTTGTCTTTTCTTCTTGGACGAATGCAGGGTCTGCTACTGGGGCCCTTCAGACATTGTTGCACTGCCATTCTCATCATCCCTCATCATGGGCTGGAATGGGAGTTGCAGTCCAAGAACAACATGGGTGGGCACATTTTTCCTATTCCAGTTGTAGGGCTAGGAACTCCCTAGAGCCATCCTGATCTGTAACCTAGCACATGGGGCACCTGTGCCCTTATCCATACGTTTCTAATCCCAGCAGGTTTTGATGATGCATCAAAAGGGAAATGCCTTGGCTGGCTCTGAAAAAACCTTGCAGTTCTGTGTGCCCAAGGAGTGCCATGCACTCATGTTTTGCCAGGCAGCCTGAGAGAGGGGACCATCCCCGTCTTGTGTAGGACATCATTTCTCAAATAGGGGAGGCAGCTGACAAATGCACTTCCAGTTGTTCTAGGACAGTGGTGGCGAACCTATGGCACGGATGCCAGAGGGGGCACTCGGAGCCCTCTCTGTGGGCATGTGCGCCAGCACAGAGTTCGCCAGAGTTAGTACCTAGAAAGCCAGAGGAATGTGGCACTTTGCAATAAATAAGTGGGTTTTGGGTTGCAGTTTGGGCACTCGGTCTGTAAAAGGTTCACCATCACTATTCCAAGAAGCAACTGTCTAGTTATGAAGAAGAAAATTGAGCGGCTGCACATGCTGCTTGACATCCCCAGGCTCCTTGGCTTTGTGTGCACAGAGGATACTTCCATCTTGCCACTCCGGCGTCCTTTTGAGTCTTCTGGGTGTTGGAGGAACTGGAGGAGCGGCGAGGAAGGGGAGGCTTTGTGGAAGTCAAACTAAGCGGTAGCCACTTCTATCCGATGTTTGATTGTGCGTGAAGGGTGATTTTGATGCTTCTCTTGCCCTTCTCTGCTCCTTTTTCTCTCCCGCCCCCATTGCACAGGCTGCTACAGGCGTTGGAACGAAGATGGCAGCAGCAGCTGCATCAAATGTGAGAATGAAACTGTCGCCGCAACACCTGTTTACAACCTGACTGACTGCCGTAACAGTAAGTTCATAGTCTAAGTGTCCACTG
This sequence comes from Sceloporus undulatus, assembly GCF_019175285.1. Lineage (NCBI taxonomy): Eukaryota > Metazoa > Chordata > Lepidosauria > Squamata > Phrynosomatidae > Sceloporus > Sceloporus undulatus. Next base: position 4,655,675 of record NC_056528.1, on the reverse strand, counting down.
TCATGGCCTTCCTTCATCCCCTCTTCCCAATTGCGAGTCCTATCTAAGAAAATGTCCAGAGAAGGACTTGTTCCTTGATTTCCTCCTCTGATTACGATGCTCCCAGAGGTAGGACTGGTACTTTCTAGCCATCCATCAGAAATCACTGCAAAGCAGTTGGAAGACATACTGTATAGAATAGAATGGAATTATTATTATTAGAATACTGTATATACTCAATATATAAGTCTAGAAACTTTAGTTGATCCAAAAAACCTGGGTCGGCTTATCCATGGGTCTGTGTAAGTACAGTGGACCCTTGAGATACTCTGGGGTTTGGTTCCAAGATCCCCCGTGGATAACAAAATCCGTGGATGCTCAAGTCCCATTAAATATAATGACATTGCACAATGGTGTCCCTGGGAAATCAAGGTTTGATGTTTGAAAATTATACTTTTTTGGAACATTTTCAAACTGTGGATGCTTAAATCTGTGTATAAAAAATCCGTGTATAAGAAGGGGTGACTGTACTTTACCTTAAGTCTTATCAAAATAGGAATTATCTCCTTTAGAGTGATGAAAGGTGAGAGATAAAGGCATCCAAAGGTGCTAAGTTGTCCTCAGTTAGGATAGAGAGGCAGCACAGTACAATGGATTCAGGTGCTTGAGTGTGATTCAAGCAGTCCCCAGTTTCATATACTATTGAAATGTGCTATTTCAATAGTAATCTATGTAAATGATCTCAAGCCAGAAATGCTCATCTTCACCCTCACCCTCCTTTTTTTACATCTTGCAGCTCAGGGGATCATAATACTGGATTTCTTTCCAGGCTGGTTTTCAGGATTATTTGTTCATTTGCAGATACTTATAAGCCATTTACCTCTGAAGGTTTTGAAGCGGCGTGTGAAGTGAAGTGCTCTGAATGCTCTAAAACGTTGTACGGAGTTCAAAGTTCTCGCTTTTGAGCATCCCATTAGTAAAAACCCTCAGATATGTGCAGTAAATATGTACTGAACGTTGTTAAAAATGGTAGCTTTCGGTTCAGATGATGCTGTAGTATTGTTCTTTTCCTCCTCAGCCCTCCAGCCTTTTGCACTGTTCAGCATTAGCAAAATGGGACAAGGATAGTGATAGGAATAGATAACCAAGCTAGATTCTGACTTGGAAATTGTACAGATTAGTTCATGTTTCCTAATGATATACTTTGTCTTCTTTTCCTTAACCCCAATCTCACCTCCCAACCCTTCCGATTCCCTTGTAGATGCTGCCAGAGGAATGAATCCCCAAACAAACTTTACTACCATCACCCCAGTTACACTTGGCACAGGTGAGTAACCCTGCAAGGGTGTTTAGTGTGCTTTCACATAACCACAGTGCCATAGGCACCAACTTTTCCCGTGAGTAGGCTCTTGGTTGCAGACCGGAAATCACTCCGCTTGTTTGGAGCATCCAAGGAGCAGCATTTTGAAGAGGTTTTCCTGCGGGGAGGGAACAAGGCCCCTTTTTAATAGGCTGATGGATTAAAGATGAACAGAGCTGCAAGTCTAAATAGCAATTCATCCAAGACAGTTTGAAACACTCAAATCTGAAATTACTGCTCTTCTAACTGTAAAATGTTTCTCACTGTAATATGCAAGGTGCTGCAGGAGTGCAGTTATGTGGGGAGGCCAAAATGAAAGCATTGTTTCTCCCATGAGTATTCTGCAACCCCAGTGAAATTTTCCTTTTGTCGCCAAAGGATTTACACCTAGAACTCTTAAATGTGCCGTCGGTTTGCATTCGCTTAGTACCTTTGCCACCACCTTTTCATTGGCTATCGAAACTGTACAGGTATTTCTAAACATTGTTGCTGTGTGCCTTAAAGTCTTTCCCAACTTATGGCAACTTTAAGGTGAACCTCATAGAATCACAGAGTTGGAAGAGACCCCAAGGACCATCCAGTCCAACCCCATTCTGCCATGCAGGAACTCTCAGTCAAAGCATACCCAACAGATGGCCGTCCAGCCTCTGCTTAAAGACCTCCAACCTACTTCTGAACAAATCTGACCAAGAAAACCATGGGGTTTTCTTGGCCAGATTTGTTCAGAAGGGGTTTGTTTTTGCCTTCTTCTGAGGCTAAGAGAGTGTGACTTGCCCACGGTCATGCAATAGGTTTCCATTATTGAGTGGTTGGCATTTTAATGGCCATTTAGAAGCCAAATCTCAGGGCTGAACATTTTGTCTTATAGTAGTAGGAAGGCATGCTTGTTCTTGAGGACTGTTGCTCACCTTTTGCTATTCTCACTTCACAGGGGGACCAGAAATAGCTGCTTTCCTCATTTTTGGGACCTTCATTATCAGCCTTTTCCTCATACTGTGTGTCGCTTTCTTCTTCTACCTCAAACGCGCCAACAAACTTCCAAACCTCTTCTATAGAAGAAGCAAAGGTGTGTTTCTCCTGGCAGTTCTCTTTCCGAATAACTTTATGAAACCTATGATAGAATCACAGAGATAGAATGGGCCCCATGCTCAGTGCAGGATCTCCAGCTAGACAACATCCCCAGCAGGAAGCTATCCAACATCTTATTGAAGCTGTCCAGAGAAAAAGACCTCACCAGCTCAGATATATCTGTACAGTGGGTGCTTGGTATCCACTGTGGTTTGGTTTGAGGACCGCAGCATAGTAAAATGGTGTCCCTTATATAAAATGGCAAAATCAAGGTTTGCTTTTGGAATGGATGTTTTTTAAAGCTTTAAAATATTTGGATCACAGAGTATAGTACTTGCAATTACATTGTCTCTGGACAATGAGGTGCCATTTATTTATCCTAATCCCTCTTCCTCAATTTTACCTAATCCTTTGAAGCCCTTCTAAAGTAGTGGCCATTGCTATATCTTGGGGTAGTTATTGTATTCTTACTTCATATATATTATGTGTTGGCCTACATGCCATAAAGGCCTGATCTTGGAAGCTAAGCAGGGTCAGCCCTGATTAGTACTTGGATAGGAGACCGCCAGTGAATAGCAGGCTCTATTTCAGAGGAAGCAACTGGCAAAATCACCTGTGAGTAAATGTGAGGAAATGCACGTTCTACATAGAGCACTTTTCTGTTAAAGGCATGGCACCAAAAGGGACAACTTCAGCCATTAATACTTTCCCCCTTTTCATCCTCTTCCCTTTAGGGACTGTTGTACAGTCTGCTGAATCAGTAAGTATTGAAACCGTATTCCCGATATGTTTAACAGGAGTAGAGATGGATGTGACCTTCATTTCATAAATTTGACAGAACGAACTTAAATTTCACAATCTGGATATCAAAAAAACTCAAATGGGCAGATTTGCTTTTCCATGCTTTGAGTGCCTAGCTCAGGGGTGGCGAACCTATGGCACATGTACCAGAGGTGGCACTCAGAGTCCTCTCTGTTGGCATGTGCGCCGTTACCCCAGCACAAAGTTTGCCAGAGTTCATTACTAGAAAGCCAGAGGGATGCGGCACTTTGCCATAAATAAGTGAGTTTTGGGTTGCAGTTTGGGCACTCTGTCTCTAAAAGGTTCGCCATCCCTGGCCTAGCTCCTAAAAGCTATATTCATCCATGTTTGTGGTCGCTGGATTAGAATTGCCGCCTTCTTTTTCCCTCCTCATCTTTAATAACCACGTGGCAGAGAGGTAAAACATGATCCCTCCCAACCAAGTCCCTGGAAGTTGGGATAGCCAAACTGGCACCCATTCAGCGATACCTGTTGGGATTGCTTGGATCCTGTAACAGCTTTGCAAGAACCTGGAACAATGCTCCATGTTTGATTGTTTCTGTGTCCTTTCAAGAGCCGCAGCTGCACAGGGAACTGTGTTTTGCATTTCAAGAATCTCTTGAACATGCTTTTTTGGAGGGGCAGAAAGGGATATTCCAATAATGCGGCTGCCTTGGAGAATCTAGGAAATGATGGCTGGACGGTGCCTAGCACCTTGAGTGCCTTTCCTCTTGCATTTCAAATTGGCTCTCAGTTACGCTGAGAATGTGAAGAAAATACTTATCTTGCCTTAGTGTGATGCTTCCTATCACAGTACTTTGAGAAACCCTAATCTTCTCCCTGTCTTTACAGGCATCAATGTTATCTCCCCCTTCTTCAGGTAAGAATCTTTTCCGGTGCTGCCTTTGCACTAAGCTCTTTATTATCCTTGTTATCAAATGGTGCCAACAGGTTTTTCTGCAGAAAAGCAAAAACAAAAAAACCAATTTCCCCTATGAAGCATGTTTGTTTGTTTGTTTGTTTGTTTGTTGTTATAAAAAAATCCTACTCTCTGGATAGTAAACTCGACCCCCAAAATCTCTGGAACCTAAAGTACTAACAATACCAATCAAGGTCATAAATACAAAATTATATTGCCTTGTGAAAATACTCTCCTCTCTCCCTTTTTAAAAACCCAGCATATTTGGCACTTAAAGAGGCATGCTTTGAAAAGAGATGGATTTCAGGTAGTGAGGGATCTTTATAGGTACTCGGAAAAGAAAATTGCCAAGCTGGGCTTGGCATGGGATGTTTGTGGCTCAGACCGTCGGAAGAGATTCCCAGGTGGCTCATAGATGGACTTGGTGAATTAAAAACGTGTCGCCATACCAGTAAAGGATGGCAGACGAAATGCAGGGATTACAGGGGAGTGGCATGGGTTCCTTATGGACCCATACAGACAGGCCAAAATAAAGCTGCTTCGGGTCACTTTGGAGACATGCTGCTTCAATGATGCATGCATACTAAGAGTTTGGAAGCCATGCCAAAGCCATGATCCAGTCCTAAGGACTGGAGAGCAGCTTTGGCACAGCTTCCGGACTCTTGGGACACATGCATCATTTAAACAGCATGCCTCCAAAGTGACCTGAAGCAGCTTTATTTTGGCAGTCTGTATGGGGCCTTAGATGCAAGAAACATGGGGATCCAAAGGCTAATCCTGTTCCCCGAAGAGTGCTTTGCTGCCAAATCGGAACATTTATTCTTTTGATGAAAGTATCTATGTTTTGGGAGAGTCTGAGGTTCTTCACCTCCAAAGTGCAGACGGTCTTCACCGTTTGCTGTATTTTCTGTAATATAAGCCAGAGTCAAAGAGAAGACCTTGAAAAGGTTACGTTTTTGGACAGCAACTCAGCATATTCTGGGAGTTATCATCCAAAAAAAGAGAAGTACTGTACATCTAGCAATGGAAGTAACTAGTAAGATAAGAGTTGGTCCCCTTTTACTTGCAGTTTTCAAAGGTAGTCAGCTTGTGTGTGGCTGCAAATGGGGAGAAATATGACCAAGCTTCTCTTACTATAGAGAAGCCTTGATAATTAGAAATCAGGTGCCAAGGGAAGGGATTCCAGGATATTTATCTGTGTCCTGGGCAGGGGGGTGTTGAATTGATTTTAAACCCTCATTGGTATTGTTTCCAGCCCAGCTACTAAATGACTGTCTCGGTGAGAAATAGACTAGAGAATAGAGAAATAGACTATTCTTCTAGGACAGAGTGGGTAATTGTGTTGCTTCTGAATATTTCAGACTGCAGCTCTCATAATCCTTCACTGTTGGCAACACTGGCTTGGGCTGGTAGCAGCTATAGACCAGGAACATCTGGAGGTGCACTTGTCCTTGGTACTGTATAGGAAAATTGGTTGCATACAGAGAATCTTACCTAAGAATAAAGTCCATATATTCTTTCGACCCACATCGACCCATACCACCAATTCCTGATCTCTGACATGAAGAAGAAGTGATATGCACACACCTTGAGCTTTTCACTCTGTGGCTGCAATCCTGTATGGCTCAGCATAGCATTGCCTGCATGTTGGCCTACTCTATGCTGGGCCCTATGCCTCCCCACCTGCACTTTCTGAAAAGCCTATGGAGCCACCCCAAGTCCATTCCCTGGTTCATGGAAAGTAGGCAAAGTTGCAGAAGCATCTGGCTATGTGTCTGTACGCAATTGCAAAATGATAACATCACTGCTGGAATCCACTAGGGTCCTTGAGGGTCTCAGCATTGCTCTAATCATTGCTCCATGGCAGTGGTTCTCAACCTTCCTAATGCTGCAATGTTGTGGTGACCCCCTGGATAGAGGAGCAGTGTCTCGGTTCCTAAGACCATCAGAAATATGTGTTTTCCGATGGTCTTAGGTGACCCCTGGTGAAAGGTTGAGAACTGCTGCTCTATGGTGATGTTTCTGTGAATCTTGCCTACTAGCCACAACATAGGGAATGATCGTATGGGGCGGCATCAGAGGATTTCAGGTACACTTGGCTGTGGTTATGCTGCAGATGGAGGAAGGGAATACCAATCCTTGCAGCACCTAAAAAATATACAAGTAAGGAAAACCTACATAGGCAAATGTTTCTAACACACTGCAAACGCCAAGTAAGTGAACAAAGATTGGGTGGAGAAGGACCCTGGGTGGAGTAAGAAGAGAGACCTTCCTTTATTCTCATTGTGGTGAGAATGCACTTGCTGAGCCTACGAACTGCTTAGGCCGTTCTTTTTCTTGACCATGCTGACTGGAGATTCTGGGAGTTGTAGTCCCACCTTTGGGAGACTGTTATTAGCAATGTGTTAGCCACCAAAATCTCATTGGAGAGGCGGGATATAAATAAATAATTATTATTATCATTATTATTACTGGAAACATTAGTTTCCAAGGCATTTCCCAAAAGCAGGTGGTAATAACAACCTCTTTTCCATTTGCAGTCCGGAAACCTCGCTATGTCCGAAGGGAGCGATCGCTCATGCCCTCCAGTACCAGCGCCACTCTTTCCGCAGAGACCAGAGTCAGCAACGTGTAACTGACAATGTGGAGCCCAAGGATTTGTAAATACCGGTGCAGCCAACAAAGCGTGCCCTCCGTCTCCAGCAGAGTGCCAGGCAATGGGCAGAAGTAGCCAGCTGGTGAGAGATAAGAGCTGGTAGGCCTGGCGCTAGTGGGCTTGTGCCAACAAGCATGGAACAAAGAAATGCGAACTTGGAGTTTAGCTTTAGAAGAGTGGCAGTTTCATAAACTGCTCTTAGGCAGCAGGCTGCTGAGTATCTGTTTTTTTGTCCTCCGTTCCTGGATTATAGCAGTTTGCTAAAAGACTTGGCTCCTCTTGGGGTGCTTCAAGTTCTCCGTGTGATATTTCTTCAGCACCACCATCATTTGAACTGAGGCCTGGTCACAACCAGAGAGCCACAGAACTGAGCCACTCAAGGAGGTGGGCTGCCATTCAGCACCCACCTTCTGACGTTAACACAAAAGTGCCACGTTTTTGATCCCGCTGGGAAGCTTTTGGCCTCTCTTGGCGCAAATATTTTATGGCATGCCTTCAGGAGGCATTCTTCTCAGAGATGAGCTAAGCTTCCAACCAGAGACTGCGCTTCCCTTGGACCTGCGAGAGGTCTCACCGTCTCCTTTGCTTTTCGGCAGGTTGTGAATGAGGCCTTAAGCTCCTTGCAGTGTTGCCATCACTAGTTTTGCTTCTCTCTCTTTTTGAGTGAGTTTGCAAAGGCTCTTCCTCAATGAGAGACAGCTCCACCAGAAGCTCTCTCACATATACAGCTCCACCGGGTTTTGATGGGAGTGCTTATGAAACCCCTGCACTGACCAGCTCACAAAGATTGGGAACAAGGAGCCAGGCCTGCCAAGAATCAGCACACTCCTAGTTGCCTCTGCTCCCCAGATGTGAATCTGATAGACATTACAGTGGTTGATCCATTTCCCACTCATCTTTGCACTCATTCGCTACTCCCCAAATAGTTGCTCTGTGTCCTTTAGGCAAGGCCTGGTGCCTTTTTAGTACATGGCAGTTTCAGACACCCAGAGTCAAAACCTTTTTGTTTCCAGCAAACACTCTTCTGCTGCTCACTCCAGATCCTGCACAGATTTCACACTCTTTCTTCTCTTCCTCACAAAGAGTCCTCCTTACCCATCCAAAGAGGATACAGGACATGGGCAGGAAAATGTGAAGATGTTTGGATTTGCTCGTGTTTTCTGCTTGTCTCCATTTTTAATGACTGGAAATGTAACTTGGAATGCAGTTTTCTTCCTTTTTGTTAGGCAAAACCTATTTATAAAATGATACGGATACAAGCCAGGGGAGCAAAGGGGTGAGAGCAGCTCCCCTTCTCGAGTCTGTAGGCACTCCGTGCCAAATGTAGAAACCTGGTCTTGAAACGGCATATTGGCCCCCGAGAATGCCTTTGCAACACTTGGGAGCCATCCACCCAAAGACAAACCAGAAATGAGCACCTCTTGGCCCTGTTATTTCTTGTCACTGGAGATGGTTGGTTTTTTTTTTTTTTGGCTTGTTTTGTTTAGATCCTTCTCACTCCTTGCCCCTGGTCCCATTGGACTGATCCAGTTCCACATAGGTGGAAATGTGACTGGGCCAGTGGAGGTTCTGAGTTTCCTTTCCCCCCTCTAGGTTGGTCAAGATACTATGCAATGATGCCACGCAGTTTCCTTATGAACTAAAGCCAATACTTCCCTTCCTTGTGCATTTGTGGCTTAATTTAAATGGGAGGGCTTCCCCAATTTTAGTTTAGTTGTGTGACAAAAGCCCTTCTTTTTCCACTCCTTGACCCTGAAGCATATGCTTACAACTTCTTATATGAGTAAGATGAGTATTCTTGTTTCATGCCCTAAATTGTAAAACTTCCCACTTTGATTTTAGTGAGTATTCTGCTGCACCATTCAGCGTAGGGCAAACTGTTCTTAGCCCCAGTGTCGTGTTGGCAAGTTTGGGGATGCCAACGGATAGATGCAGCGGCATCCTTTTCTTAACCTTTCTCCAGTGTTGTGTCAAATGCAAAATGTGTGTTTGTGTAAATCTTACTTTTCCACTCCCCCCTTTCCCTCACCCCCTTTACTAGCTTTAATAAAAGCTCTTCAAATCCCACATTCAGTGTCTTTCATTTTTAAATGTATTAATGCACTCGGGACTACAGTATGTTTGATGAATACGGGGGATTTAAGAGCTCAGAGTTCTTATTCTTGAGGTTGCAATCATTTCTACAGTCACTTCTGTAGCAAAGGGGGGGATCCTTGGTGTGTAAAATGCACAACGGGCAACGAAAGCACCCCAAAGGTACCTTAGCAAGAGGGAGGAATCCCTTAAGTGACTGTTCTCTGTAGGCAGATGCTTTGCTGAGCTTCAGACATGTGGGGGAATATGTGGCAGATCAGAAAGGCCACTTCAATCTGCCCCCCTTTGTTCTCTGTATATTGCATGTATATAATGGTTTATGGTTTTGTACTAGGGCCAGACTCTTGTTGCTCTTGTTATTTGCCATCAAGTCGGCTTTGACTTTTAGTGACCTATGAGGGAGAGACCTTCAAGAGACTTCAGTCAACTGGCCATCAACAGATTCACAGCTGTGGTTTCCACAATGACCTTTCTGTCGTGGGGACATTGCATGCGTCAATGAGGTAAGAGGCTATGCTGATGGTCGGGAGTCCCAAATTAGGCAGACTTTTGGCTGAGGAGCCAGATTCAATGTGCCAATGTGGGTAGTTTACCCAACAGTGGCAAGAGGTGGCATTGACACTAGCGGAGAATCTCTGGGTCCATATCAGTGGTGTTTTAGCTTATCTCTGAGGGAGTTAGTATGGAATTGACTCTCTTGGTACCCATAGCTTTTTGTGGTCTATGTGGCCATGTTCTGGAAGAATTTATTCTCTGAAGATGCCAGCCACAGGTGTCAGGAATAAGTTCTAGAACATGGCCACATCGACCGAAAAACCCACAAAAACTATGGATACCGGCCATGAAAGCCTTTGATTTGGTATCGCTCCAGTTTGACTTAGCAAGTAGGACATGTTGGTAATGTGCAAAAAAATTATTACTATGATATTGATTATGGATGGATATACATCATAGTTACTTGTATTGTTTTCTTACACAGATCACTTAAGATACTGCTCCGAAGAAGACCGTTAGTCAATACTCTGAGGATGACTGCGTTTCAAAGCAGAGTTCTTGGACTGGCCGCCTGTCAAGCTTCAGTCAAACCATCTGCGTCTTTAATATCTTTCATGCGGTATGCAATGGATTGTTAACACAGAAAGAGGCAATGGTAAACCATTCCCTGAATGCCTTTTACCTTGAAAATCCCATAATGAGACCTGACTAACCCTTGGAAGAAAACATACCCTCCTGTCCTCTGGAGGGAGCCAACTTACTACTGTTTGCTGCCCCCAAACTGGCAGGTGGCCATTCATTCCCAGAACTGAAAAGAAACCAAGCCCTATGAGGAACGACTCAGGGAGCTGGGGATGTTTAGCCAGGAGAAGAGAAGGTTAAGAGGTGATATGAGAGCCCTGTTTAAATACTTGAAGGGATGTCATATTGAGGCGTCATATTTTGGGGGATTGGTTTCCAGAGTTTTGTGTGTGCGGTTGGAGTGGCGCTTCTTTCGCTCCCGGCTCCTTTCCCTAAGGAAAAACGGAAGAGTCTGCCATAACAATTCTTAGAATTGAAAGATATAGCCGTGTTAGTATGTAGAATCAGTATGTAGAGAGATCTTGTAGCACCTTTGAGACTCACTGAAAGAAAGAAGTTGGCAGTATGAGTTTTCATAGACTAAAGTCTACTTCCTAAATGCATCTGAGAACGCAGACTGAAGTCTCCAAACGCTCATGCAGCCAACTTCTTCCTTTCACTTATTGTCTCAGAGGTGCTACAAGATCTGTCCATGTAACAATTCTTAGTCTCTTAATAAAATATTCACAGCGATGTTGTGAAAGTTGAATGAACCGACACCCCCCAAAATAATTGACATACAGCCAAGGAGCTTGATTTATACCATGGTGAAATAAAACCAATTAAGGTTTGGAGCTTTTGAACTGCCAAAGGTAGCAGGAGCTGGTGCAGAGAGGAAAAGAACTAAAAATGCCTACTTATCCTCCTTCCTTGCTCTGTTTTGTAAATCTCCCTCTCTTTTTTTTCTCCTCCGCGTACCTTGGGAAGATCTGGTTTATTGTAAAGAAGAGCCTAGAAGCATAGAATAGAGTCATAGAGTTGGAAGAGACCAGAAGGTCCATCCAATCCAATCCCTTGCCATGCAGGAACTCACAAAGCATCCCTGAGAGATGGCCATCCAGCCTCTGTTTAAAGACCTCTAAGGAAGGAGACTCCATCACTCTCCAAGAGAGCGTCTTCCACTGTCAAGCAGCCCTTACTCTAAAGAGGTTCCTCCTAATGCTGAGCTGGAATCTCTTTTGCTGCAGTTTGCATCCATTGTTCTGTGTCCTATTCTCTGTAGCAGCAGAAAACAAGTTTGTTCCCTCCTCAATGTGGCACTCCTTCAAATAGTTAAGCAGGGCTATCATATCCCCTCTTAACCTTCTCTTCTCCAGGCTAAACATACCCGGCTCCCTGAGTCGTTCCTCATAGGGCAGTGATGGTAAACCTATGGCACGCCATAAGTGGCACTCAGAGCCCTCTCTGTGGGCACATGTGCTGTCTCCCCAGCACAGAGTTTGCCAGAGTTTGTTACTAGACATGGCACTTTGCAATAAATAAGTGGGTTTTGGGTTGCAGTTTGGGCACTCAGCCTCAAAAAGGTTCACCATCACTGTCATAGGGCATGGTTTCCAGACCCTTCACCATTTTAGTTGTCCTCCTTTGGACACATGGCTCCAGTTTCTCCACATCCTTTTTGAATTGTGGTGCCCAGAACTGGGCACAGCATTATTCCAAGTGAGGCCTGACCAAAGAATAGAGTGGCACTATTACGTCCCTTGATCTAGACCCTAGACTTCTATTGATGCAGCCTGAAAAGCTTGGGTTCCCTCTGTGCAACAAAATGCTAAACAGCATTGTCAAAGCAAGATAGCGCCAGCATTTGAAAGCAAAGTGACATTGGGGGGAAAAATTGAAGGGTGCAGGGAAGGAACCTGAAGGCAAATTTGTCATTTAAAGCAGCCTCTGACCAAAAAACGTAATGACCTTCGTCAAGATGACAGGCGTGAAATCCCAGCCGCGCGGCGTTTACTTGAAAGAACCAGAATCAAACAGGCAAGGTGCGGCAGAGGCAGTGGGGCCTGTGGCATGTTATTCTGCACACCTGAAAGAAGTTGTCTTGTTTGTAAGGGGGGGACAGCTGTGACACAACCTGGCAGAGAGCATGCAGCTCCTCCAAAACAAGAGAGAGACTGTGACAGGCAAAATTACTTTAAAATAATAAGCTGTAAAGAGTGCGGCGTGTGCCACAAGGCTGATGCCCAATTAGGCGCCCTTCAAAAAGGTATATTTCCCTCCCTGCATCCCGACGCTCAGTTAAAGCAAAACGGGAAAGGAAAACAGCAGTGTGTACATCAAATAGCGGAGCAGAGCAGCATGGCTTTGCGGCAGGAGTCCTCGCCAGCCTTTGCAAAGAACAAAATGACACGGTGTTTGGTGAAAGGGGAAATCGGCTTTTAACAAGGGGCAAGGTGTCTTACTTGAAGGTTTCAGTTTGAACGCAGGCTGGTATTCTTACTCACACTAAAATGATGAAGTGTCTGGAAACCATGCCCTAAAGGAACGCCTTAGGGATCTGGGGATGTTTAGCCTGGAGAAGAGAAGGTTAAGAGGGGATATGATAGCCCTGTTTATATACTTGAAGGGATGCCATATTGAGGAGGGAGCAAGCTTGTTTTCTGCTGCTCCAGAGAATAGGACCTGGAGCAATGGATGCAAGCTGCAGGAAAAGAGATTCCACCTCAACACTGGAGGAACCTCCTGATAGTAAGGACTGTTTGACAGTGGAACAAACTCCTTCCTCGGAGTGTAGTGGCAACTCCTTCCTTGGAGGTCTTTAAGCAGAGGCTGGATGGCCATCTGTCAGGGATGCTTTGATGGAGAGTTCCTGCATGGCAGAATGGGGTTGGACTGGATGGCCCTTGGGGTCTCTTCCAACTCTATGATTCTATGATTCTATGAAGCTACTCAGTAGAGAGCCAGGCCGCTGGTCTATGAAGCCCATTATTGACTGTGACTGTCCTTTGTTACTAGAGATGCTGAAGTTGAAACCACTTAGGATATATCCACACTCCACAATTGTAGCACTCACTTGGATACCGATTGACTGGTACAGGTTGTAATTCATCACTGGTTTTGTGTTCGAAGGGAGCAACAAGTCATTTGAGTAACGCTCGTCCTACTACAAGAGAGTGCAGTTTTCAAAGACTAAACACAGTTCAGGGTGTATTCTGTGCAAAACTCACACGTAATATTTTACAGTGGGAAATAGCACATGATGCTCCAGGGAAGGCATTTTCAATGCAGAAACTAGTGTTTTGCTACAGAAAATAATACCACTCGAAGAAATACCATTACAGGTAAGCTACCTGTCCATTTTCAAACATGCTTTCTATCCCTAGAGCATAAGACGTTTTGCAACAGGTAGAAGTGGGTGGCTTTGGGATCAGATGGAAAGATAGCTGCCCTGAGTCCCAGTTTTGGGGAAAGGATGGGATAGCTTTTATAAGGAGAGGATGGAAAGGGATTTGGCGAGAGGAGAGGGATGGGTGAAATAGCCATAGACTATAGCCAGTTTTATGTGGGCATTTGAGAGTATCCAAGTTCCATGATGGCTTCTGGCTTGCTTTTTGTAATGGCAAACAACTTGGCGGAAATCCCAGCTAAGACAATTGTTCAGGGAAGATTTTGGCCCCATACACACAGGCCAAAATAAAGCTGCTACGGGTCACTTTGGAAGTATGCTGTTTAAATGTAGCATGCTTCTTAAGAATCCAGAAGCCATGCCAAAGCCACAATCTAGTCCTAAGGAATGGAGCGTGGCTTTGGCACAGCTTCCGGACTCTCAGGATGCATGCATTATTTAAACAGCCTACCTCCAAAGTGACCCGAAGCAGCTTTATTTTGGCAGTCTGTATAGGGCCTTTGCCTGCAAATTTCCCCACTTAACCCTGGCCTTGGATTTTGCTTCTAGGGACGTTTTCCTTGAGCTTGCGGAGCAATGGGGCTGGGGATTTCTGAATCGTGGCTGAATTCTGCCGCTGCTTCCTGCTCCCAATGGTCAAAGTCAAGCCTTGAAGGAGAAGCAACAATGTTGGCAAGTGAAGGAGGAAGTATTTGGGAGGAAAAATCAAGGGACACTTTGCTTTGAGGAAGCTTAGAGGCTTCAGATGTGCGGATATTTTTTCTTGCTCTGGTTGAGGGAAGTGCATGGAGAATGGGGTTGAACTGGATGGCCCTTGTGGTCTCTTCCGACTCTATTTTTCTATGATTCTATGGCTTTATATAGACAGGCCAAAATAAAGCTGCTTCAGGTCACTTTGGAGGTATGCTGTTTACATGATGCATGCGTCCTAAGAGTCCAGAAGCCACGCCAAAGCCAGGTTCCAGTCCTAAGGAATGGAGTGCAGCTTTGGTGCAGCTTCCAGACTCTTAGGACGCATGCATCAATTAAATAGCATACCTCCAAGGTGACCCGAAGCAGCTTTATTTTGGCCTGTCTGTATGGGGCCTTTGATTCTACTCTCCAACTGCACGGATTTGGCAAGGATTTGGCAAGGACCGTCCCAGTTAATCCTCCGTCGTCCCACTTTTTCAGCTGCTTTTGACATGCCCCAGTTTCTCTCACCTCCTTCTTTCCCCCTTTGCTGCCAAACCTCTGAGGATTCCTTGCCTAAGGTCCTATGACAGTGATGGTGAACCTTTTCGGGGCCGAGTGCCCAAACTGCAACCCAAAACCCACTTATTAATTGCAAAGTGCCATGTACCTCTGGCTTTCTAGTAACAAACTCTGGCAAACTCTGTGCTGGGTCGACGGCACATGTGCCCACAGAGAAAGCTCTGAGTGCCACCTCTGGCACACGTGCCATAGGTTCGCCATCACTGTCCTATGACATTCCTGGGGTCCCCATAGGTCTCTTTGAGAATGCTTCCCTCCTTAAAGATATCTATCAAGGTTGGAAAGACATCAGAAGCAGCACCCACCGTTAACCTCATTTGCCATATTAACGGCCACCTCTTCCTTGTAATATGTTTTACAAACCCCATAAAAAGAGTTTTATGGCCTGTACTGAGGTCACTGCTTGGGGAAGTTTGCATGTTAAGTGGAGCAACCAACGGAGGAAAAAACCATGCCAGGACTTTCGAGGGATAAACAAGACTTCTGCTGTTATGAACGGTCAGTTGGCTGCATGCCGCGGTTTTTCCTGGAACTTAACCCCAAATTCCTAAGACTTTAAACGTTTAAATAAGGACATATCCCCATTATATCTCAGTGCAACATGAAGGTTGTGTGCATGTGCCTTCACGTTGCGACTGGACTTATGACATCCCCATAAATTTCAATCCAAAGGAGTGTGTTCCACTGTCGAACAGCTCTTACTATCAGTAAGTTCTTCTAATGTTGAGGTGGAATCTCTTTTCCTGCAGCTTGGACCCATTGCTTTGCATTCTATTCTCTGGAGCAGCAGAAAACAAGCTTGCTCTCTCCTCAACATGACATGCCTTCAAGTATTTAAACAGGGCTATCATTTCACCTCTTAACCTTCTTTTCTCCAAAAGCAAAAAGGCTCAAAAGGCGCAGATAAATAGCAAGTTCAGTGAAAAGGTGAGATTTGAACTCGGCCATTCCGCCTTCCCAAGGAGGACCCTACTATGCGCCATGCCCAGCAATGTGGCTCTGTGACATTTCCTTCTCCTTGCTGAGTTCTGAAGGCCATATCAATGGCTTAATCCTCCTCTTTTGCTCGGCTGCTCTCTCAAACTCTGCCACCAAGAGCTCCTCTTATATATATTCCCCCCATAGCTGTAATTTCTATACCGAGCGGCGCTTATCTATAAAGCGGCCAGACAGAGTGGCTTTCCCTTATCGCGTTCCCTTCTTAGCAAACACCAGCCCCTCGTGTGAGACGCAACAGTGGGAAATTAATGTCTCCAAAGCTAACTGTTCTCCCTTGCAAGAGAAACAGCCTCTGCCTTCATAGGACTTCAATGGGATGAGCTGCAAGAGTGTGGGTTATCTTCCCCCTCTGTTTCCCTTCACTCTCTTTTTCAAGGTGGAAAGTAAAGAAGAATGGAACTTGAGAATAGGAGAACTAGTTTCCTGCCTCGTCCTGTCCCTCTGTTTCCAAGGGTGGCCACCAAGAGTCACATACTCTCAGCCTCAGAGATGGCAGTGGCAAAACCCCTCTGAACAACTCATAGGATCACAGAATTATAGAGGAAGAGACCGTAAGGGACATACAGTCCAACCCCGTTCTGCCATGCAGGAACTCTCAATCAAAGCATCCCAACAGATGGCCATCCAGCCTCTGTTTAAAGACCTCCAAAGAAGGAGGCTCCACCATTCTCCGAGGGAACATCTTCCACTGATCTTCTGCCAGGAGTTGGTCATAGAATCACAATGGAGGACCTACAAATACCTAGAGAAGTAGTTATAGGTTCTCCAGGGCAACTCTATGGTCAACATCTGCCAAAGGTTGATCATAGAGTCATGCTGAAGGACCTATGAATGCCTAGAGAAGTGTTTTCTCTATAAATCTATTGATGTCGCCTAAGTTCACATTGGCTTTTTTAGCTGCTGCGTCACACTCTTGGCTCATGTTCAACCTGAGGTCCACTAAGGCACCCAGATCGCTTTTTCACGTCAAGCCAGATGTCCCCCATCAATACATTTCCCTTTTTTACTGCCCAAGTGTAGTATCCAGTTGGCACTATTATTCCCCTCAATCCAGACACTACACTCCTATTGATGAAGCCTAGGATTGCATTGGCTTTTTTGGCTGCTGCGTCACACTGTTGGCTTATGCTCAGCCTGAAGTCTTATATCTATGTATTTAATTTTTAGTGCTCAAGTGTATCCATGTTGCACTATTACTTCCCTTGATCTAGACACTAGACTCCTATTGATGAAGCCTAGGATCGCATTGGCTTTTTTAGCTGCTGCATCACACTCTTGGCTCATGTTCAGCTGGGAGAATGTGACTCGCCATGGGTCACTCGGTAGGCTTCCTTGGCTGAAGAGAGGGGGATTTGAACCCTGCTCTCCCATTGTCCTAGTGCAATGGTCCAACGGTCCCTCCGGAGTACTTGCTGACAATGGCTGGTGGATGGAACTTCCCCTGCCCCAGGCTGTTCCAGTCTACCTGCTTCATTTGCAGATCCCCAAAGGGTCCATGCGCTAGTTGGCAACAGACTACTAAGGGTCATATAGCCCAACCCACCTCCTGCCCTGCAGGAATTCATAGGATCCTAGAGTTGGAAGGGACTACTAAGGGCCATATGGAGATGGAAGGGGTCCAGTGACAAGAGTTAGGAAGAAGCAAGGCAGTGCCAAGCCTTTGAAAACACCCTGCTGCTATGTTTATTTCCTCCAATGGCCCAGCACCTCTGCCTGCCCTTCAAGGCAGAGTTGAAAGGCCCAGAGAAGAACATGGCAACCATGGCCACTCAGCCAGATGCATTTGTTTGCCTTTGAAAACATTCCGTATCCGCTCTGGAATCTGGACTCACTCTAGAATGCAGCTGAGGCCAGTGCAGCCATTGGCTATTGGCCAGTGCGTTGGATACAGGTCAGTGCGTTGGATACTGGCCAGTGCGTTGGATACGGGTCAGTGCGTTGGATACTGGCCAGTGCCTTGGATACTGGTCAGTGCCTTGGATACTGGTCAGTGCTCTTCTGGACCTTAGTTGGACCAGACCTGTTTTTGGAGGGCACTTGGCTTGGGTCTACCCAAGTTCTCAGCACCACAATGCCAAGTGTGTGGAAGTCTATGAAAAAGCGTGGAGGGGTAAGCAGAGAGGGAGGCCTGAGGTGACCATTGAGGCCATGGCTCTGGACAGCCATCCTTTCTCTGACTCTCATTCGGCTCTTTCCTCTGCAGAGGGCCAGGAAAACTGTGGTCAAATGGTTTTCTTGCTCCAGACGACCAATAGATGAGGAAGACGATGCCTGGTCTCTTCCTCTTCCAAGGTAAGTCCTCATGTCCTTCCATCCTTCCTCCCTCGCTCCCTCCCTCCCTTCCTTCCATCCGTTCCCTCCCTCCCTCCATCTATACTTCTTACCACCTCCCTCCCTTCTTTCTGTCTCCTTCCTTCCTTCCTTCCTTCCTTCCTTCCTTCTGTCTCAATTTGTTACTGCCTCTTTTCCTTTCTTCTTTCTGTCTCTTTCCCTTCTTTCTTTCCTTCCTTCCTCTTTCCCTTCTTTCTGTCTCTTTCCCTTCCTTCCTTCCTTCCTTCCTTCCTTCTGACTCTACTTCCTGCTGCCTCCCTCCCTCCTTTCGTTTTTCCTGTTGGTTTGGGCAATGAGGGCTTGTATCGCTGATGTTCTTTGGGGAACTTTCTGGGAAACGAGGACTTTTGGGGATCTCTTGGAGTTGTTGTTTGCTAGGGAGAGGTAGATAGATCTGCTTGTGTTTTCATGGCCTCCTTCCCACTGCCTTTTAAACCCGATGGCAAGAAACCAGTTCAAATGACCCTGGTTCCCACTTAATCCGAATTGCTGGAGCCATTCTGAGAGGGGGGCATGCTCCAGATGCATTTAACCCACGTCTTTTTGATGCAAGTGTCGTGAACCACAAGCGGATCAGAATCGATGCAAATCTCCCCTAAGGCCGGCTGGAACTGAATCATTTTGAATCCATTCATTCATGAATGGGAACCACAAGCAGTTTATTTTGGTGCCGGAAAATGATAGAAAATGCATTCGGGGCAAGTGTAGTGTAAACCACAATCCAATGTCAAATAGATCCATCAGTTCAGGTCACACAGCAGTTGTGTGGGAATGAGGCCCAGATCTCCCTTTGGGAAGTGGGGAAAGGCTGAGTGGGGCTTTTAGGTTTCGATTCCTTTG